>NC_134530.1:255586796-255684296 GCF_050624435.1 Tenrec ecaudatus | reverse complement strand
AATCCGACTGCCGATGGTCACGTACGAGCAACTTCTCTGACACTCCATCAGTAACTTGGGTTCTCTGTCCCAGCTTCCTCAACTACAAACTGGATGTATTAATTGTGTTTGCCTCACAAGTCCATGATCAGGATTAAATACGTCAAAATATTTAAAACACTTTGAAGAGCCCTGTCACGTATTAAGCACAAAATAAATGTTAGCCATTAGCATCTCCACTGTCAGGTTTTCAAAGGCGGTTCTTACTGGGGCGTTTTCCACGGCACGCAGTGAAACACAGCCTCATTAATTTGCAAAAGGAAAAAGGAGATTAAAAGGACCAAGGCACTTACCATATATCATGTAGCCCCTAAATAAACCCAGGGCTGGAAGTATTTTCAGAGGAGATAAGCATCTTGTCTAAAATGTCATTACTAGGTGGTCAGACTGGGATTCAAACACAGCCTCTGACTTCTGAGCCCACTGCCTGGCCCCATCGGCTAGTGCCTGACTGCTCAGCACCTGTTGCTGGGCCCCTCTCCCCCAGGCAGGGAGAATGGGGAGCAGGAGTCCAAACAGAATTTGCACCAGAAAGGAACAGTTCCACACCAGGGCTAGCTTGGAAAGGCCTGGCTCTTTCATTGCTGGGTTCCTTGAACTCCGGTTTTCAGACAACACAGAGGTGTTAGCTGGCACCACACCGTGCCTTAAAAGAGGAGGCTGCAATTGGGCAGTCTGGAGCTGTGTTTGTGAATGGGGTTGGCATGGTTGTGGACAAGACTTCTCGCCATCCTATCCCGGTTGCTCAAGAGCACCGAGTCTTCGTGCCTCACACCTCCAAAACTGTCCGCTGCTTCTGGCCCTCTGATGTGAAGCTGACCACAATGTTGTTCTTAATCAAAGATTCTATAGAAGAATACTGATCAAAAAGAAGAAAAATGTGGGCCAGAATTTTAAACTCTCATGGCCCACGGCCAGTGACTTATTTAACATAGCTTTTCTCAGCCAAAGTCTCTGATTCCCACCAAATGACCTTTCCCAGAATGAATCTGCTAAAAAGGTGGAGGGGGTGGGGGGAGAAGATACTGATAGGATTCACCTGTCAGTAATTGCCAGAAGGATTTCCTGGCTTGGCAGCCTGCTGTGCATAAAAAGAGCCCTCTGAGAAGCTGGAAGTGGCGAGGCCCAGGAGCGAAGCGCAGTGAACCCCTGGATCCAGGTGGCAGCTGTTAGCTGCACCATCAGAGAAGCAGCAGCAGAACCAGGAGCCAGAGCACGGGACAGATGGGGGACTCCCCAAGTCACGGAGCGAGTAAAGCTGGGCGCTTTTGTACAGGAGGCTGGCTCGTGAAGTAGGGTGCCTGTGGGTACTGAACTGGGGGAGCTGGGTGTGCTGACCCACAGAGGTGGGGCTGACTGCCTCCAGGTTAAAGCTAAAGCAGAGTGGGAGGCCCCTTTGGGCATTTATCAGCAGACCTGAAAGAACTTTGCAACATGTCCTGATAAAGAGCTATCCTGGGCATTTCTGAGTGGCATGCCAACCTGTTAACTTCCTTAATCAGCGCTATTATCATGAAGTTTGTCTGTGGGTTTTGGGTAGCCATTGCAATGGATAGTAGATCCTAGGGAGGTAAAATAGAGAATACTAAGACATCACTCATGGATGCCAGATTTCCTGCAACCATTACTGGATTACCCCAGCCCTTCAAACTATTGACTTAAAGTAAACGTCAATTCTTTAAACCAAATAATACTACGAGTACTTACTGTCATAAAGTCTAGTCCGACTCATAATGATCCTAGAGGACAGGGTAGAAGTGCCCCCTTTGACGTTCCAAGACTTTAAATCTTTACAGAAATGGAAGCCGCGTCTTGTCTTTCTCTGCTGGTGGGTTAGAACCACTGACCTTATGATTGGTAGCCCAGTGCGCAGCCCACTATGCCATCCAGGGCTCCTTAAACCAAACAATAGTTTAGCCTAATCATCAATAAAGCATGTTTGCTTTGAGCACTGTGCTCTTTTGAAGACTTATTGATCTGGGATAAATTGACAACAGCAAATGAGGAACGTGGGTGAGGGCTTTAGAAGGGAATGGGGTGTTAGAGTAGTCGTTTGGGAAAGAACAGTGAGAATGGTAGCCCAACTTTAAGAACCAATGTCACTGCATTACGCATGTAGAAGTGGCTGAATTAGATGGTCTGCTGTGTGTGTTTTCACAAAAAAAAAAAAAAAAAATCCAGATGCAAAATGTCTGGATTAGCTGAAAGCTGTTACATAAGTCCAAAACTCTTGTTGTTGGAAGAAGTACCATTTCCACATAACAGAAACTGTGATCCCAATAAGGACTCAACTATAGACTTGCTAACAAAGCTTTATTTCATAAACTCTCCGTTCCTATTTTCCGCCAGCGTCCCACCTCTTAAATGCCGCAGATATGTATACAGCATTCAGACAGTAGAGGGGTGGAGTCGTCCAAAAGTCTGCTGCTGATCTGGCCAGAGGGAGCATGCGTCAGGGAGCCTTCACGAGCCATCGGGTTTGGAGTAGAGAATTCCATGGTCACGGGTTGAATCCTTCTAATCCGGACTCTTCAGCAGCAGCAGCAGCAGCAGCTACAGCATCTACCCACTGGCACCGAGTCCATCCTGACTCAAGACAACCCTACCGGACAAAGCAGAACTGCTCCCTCGGGCCTCAGGGAAGATGCCCCTTCTCAGGACCAGAAAGCCTGGTATCTTTCTCCAAAGGAGCCCTGGGTGGGGTCCATGGCTCCGCTCCCCCATTCAGGGAGCAGCCCAAGCACTTGTTAATTCGGGGAAGCAAATAGCCATTTCCCGTGTACCAATCACTCCCTATCGGAGATCTTCCTACACCTTCCTCCCCGAGACTCAGGCACACGCAAAGACGGACAAGGACGGGGCAGGAAGTGCTCACCTTACACCAGAGAAGTCAGACAAGAAAGGTGTATCCGAGATACAAGCAGGGCAAGTATGATGAGCAGGGCTACCATGCCATCTTAGCAAAGTCAAGCGAAAGGGCTCCCTCCCGCTAAGGCGCCCCTCTGCTGAGAACCCCGTGTCTCTGCCTAGTTAAAAAGACAGGCATTGACTGGCATTACACCAGAGAGAGAGGAGTCTCGGGCGGTTACGAGCAGCAACATCATTCAGTCATTTGGCTCCAGGAAACCCAGGAAACGGCATTTTCCCAAGCGCCTGCTGGGTTGGTGATAACAGCCCCCTGCGCCCCTAGAACCTCTCAGCCAGTCTAGAACCCACTAGGACTAGCAGTGGGCGAAACAAAAATGAGGAGAGTTGGTCATCAGGAGCAAATAGATTCTATACTCCAATAGTGGTTTCCTTGGCCGTTGGTATTTTCTGAATTTATCTTCACCTGGTCCTTGTCCCAGCTCCCCTCACCCTCGAGGAACTGGACAGCCAAATCATTTCATTCCCTTTTAATGAAACATTTTTCCTCCCACAGATAATCTACACTGACCCTATCGAGGAAAAGAATCTGACCTGACGTGACTGCAGGAGGTGGTTTATGTGCCCCAGCAGTAAAATATCTAAACCAAATATGCTCTGTGCTTCAGCAGCGCAAACACTCGGGTTTGACGAGGCCCCGGGATTCCACTTGGCTTGCCAAGGCCTCTGAGTGTGTGTTTAAGTGAGAGGACGTGGTGATGGGAGAAGACGAGGAATGTCTGAGTGGGTGAAGGAGAATGGGCAGCTATGGCTTGACAACCGTGACTGCGCATCGTTCTCACTGAAGCACGAACAAAGCTGAGTCCCTGCACCCCTGGAGGCGAGGAGCTCCCCGAGGCTTGGGGTGCCAAGCTAAGCCCTGGCAGCCCCTCCCCTGGAACCAGCTAAAGCCTGCAGGCACTCCAGTCTCACTTCGTTTCTCATTTGAGTTATTTACAAGTAACCGACAGAAAGCAGTTCTGCCCTCAGCAGTTACTGTTCAGGCCCACTGAGGGGTGCCGAGGCAGGGCTTCAGAGGGGGGTCCTTTCCCATCCTGTGAAGTTTCTCCCTGAAGCCCAGCCCTATCACATTGCATAGCCTCCCCCGGTGTCACCCCCCACCCCAGGGGCTGGCAGGGCGGGCTGGTTAGGAGACATCCAGACATGCTCAGCACAGCCAGCCAAGTCCAGAGACAGGATGGGATACAGGTTGTGTAGGCGGAGCAAGACTTGAAATTGTTCTTGTGCATTTGCTTTGAGCCCTGGAGGTGGCTGCTACTTCATGTGGTGACAGATGGAACCCCAGCTATGCTACGTACCAGCTCCGTGCGTGGCCTTGGGAGAATGTGTGCCTCCTCCTCATTGGTAGAAATGGGTCTGTCACGATTTTTCTTGAGATTATGTGAGAACCAAAAGTGCTCTCAGATCTTCAGTCTTCTCTCTCTCTCTCTCACTCACACACACACACACACACACACACACACACACACACACACACACACACACCCTCAAGGAGCAGCAGCTTCTGGTCCCACTATTTGTTAACTTGATGCACAGTCTGATACCAAAACAGCAACAAAAACCAATCAGATTCATCCCTTCAGTCAATACTGTGCCCGACCCTGGAGCTTGCGATGGGGACGTTGCTGCGCCCGAAGCTAAATTCCCAACAGTGAGCGGCTCACTTCTACATACTATTTCCTTATGCCCCAGGGGAAAATCTGGATAATTCAATGTTTTGCTGAATTCGAGTCTACGTTTGCAATAGGACAAACGAGGTCTGCTAAGCTCCTGAGTAAGTAGAGCAAACATGAATAGCAGGAGGGCTCCAGAAAAATCTATTTACATGAAAGTGACTTAAAATACCATCTACAAATTATCTCGAGATTAAAGTAGATCCTCCATGGAACTGCAAATGACCCCAAAAAAGCAATCCTTTAAAAAACACATGATCTAAGCTAGTGACACAAGAGCCAGCACTGCACGCATATCCATCAAGGTTTGTAAGAGTGAGAGAAAGTGTGTGTGTGTGTGTGTGTGTGTGTGTGTGTGTGTGTGTGTGCCCCGTCCGGTGCCCACTTGCCCAGGGACGCTGAAGAAGCAATGAGATTGGAGACGAACCCAGCTTCTCCAGGGAAAGATAACATGCTTCCCACTGGGGACACAAGCGGAAAGAGCGTGACCACAGCACTTGAGATAAAAATGACTTGGGAAAGAAAGTTTACAGTGGCTTGAAACAAAACAGTGCATCCTTCTGGCAACTTTACAGCCAGGCTCTTGTCAAAGACACCGCTGGCTACTTAAACAGTAAGTGAGGGACTTCAACAAGGCTGTGCCCAGAGGAGGAGCGCCTCCACAGCTCCCAGAAGGGAACCTGTGACTCCACGCAGCCTCACCGTCAGTGAAAAGCTCATTGGGAATGAACCGTCTTAACGTCACAGGCACCTTGGCACCGCGGAGCCAACTCTGGGAGAAAACTTGGAATTTGAGAGGGAAAAAATACTGGCAAAATTAGAAGTGAATCTTTGAAAAGAACCAAAGCATTGTTCTTGCCTGGCTGAAAGCATGCAGTGTTGACGGAGAGGCTCCAGAAAGGACTCGCTCACTGCCATCGAGTCAGCGCTGATTCACAGTGACCCTCTGTGGGCTTCCAAGACCAATGGCTCGCCAGAATAGAAAGCCCCGTCTTCCTCCCTAGAAGCTGCTGGTGGTTTTGAACTGCCAACCACGAGGGTCGCAGCCCAACGCTTAACCACCCCACTGCCAGGACTCCATGCCAGAATAGATAGGAAATAAAAACCAGCTCCAACTACTGTGGCAGCATCAGAAGGGCTACAAAACAAAAAGGTTAGCAGGGAGGGACCGACTGCAAAATCACACCCCAAACCACCCGGCAGTTTGCTAGAAATCTTTAGGCGCTAATTGCTGAGTTCCCTGTCCTACGTTTGAGTGAAACGCTCTGCTAGCCAGAGGAGGGAAGGGATTCCAGAAGCCTGAACACGAAGGTGTCAACTTCCTGGTCAAGTCCAAAAGCACAGTGCCTTGTTACATCGGACGAATGGGCGACTCCAACCCCTCTCTTAATTTGACGTAGATTGTCCCTGACACATCTTCATCCTCATCGCCTTCACCAGCTGCGTGGGCCGCTTTTTACGTCCCTGGAGAGAACGGCAGCCTTTCCTGGCACTAAAGCGGGGGTGGGAAGCCTTTTTCCTGCCAAGGGCCATTTGGAGATTTTACAACATCATTCGAGAGCCATACAAAATTATCAACTTAAAAATTACCCTGCTGTATTTGGTCACACGTTTAATTAACTCAACCCAACCCTAATGTGATGGCCGGAACGGCCTCTTTTTGGAAAGGCATGTGATGTTAGCTTGTATTGATGAGTTAGCTCTCAGGCCTGATAGGCCAGACCGGATGTTCCCCAGTCCTGCACTAATAAAGTAAGGCTTAATAAGATCTGTGTGCGTCTGTTCCAGATAACCTACAAATGCTTAGCAACACACTCCTGAACAGATATCGTGCATGACTCCGGGACCGCCTGTATTCAAAAGCACCTGGAGCTCGTGTGCCTGGGCATACATACATACATACATACAGGCAGGGTCCCGCCTCCCACCAGAAAGACCGGCGTCTGCTACTGCCTCCGCTCCATTCCAGCAGGCTGGGCTGGCCTCAGAACGCGGGAAGCTGCAGGTATCTCCCCTCCAGCAAAGGGAAAAGCTGTGCCAGGGAGCTTCCCTCGGACCTACAGGCCCAGGGACCCCTTAGCACTAACTTCCTCTCAGGCAGGTCATTTGAGGTATTCTAAATGGTAAGCCTCCTGAGACCTGAAGCGAAGCCTTCAAGGCACTGGGAAAGCTTGAGTGGAGCTCTCAGAAGAATCGTCCCTGCCTGTCTGCCAACCAGATACCCATTGGCTCCCCTAAGCACGAGCCCACTAGCCCGCTGTCTCCTAACCCGAGCTGTGACAGACTTCTGAGAGACTGAGAGTCAGCCAGCAAAAAGTTGCTGGGAGCCACTGGGGGTCAGCTGGGTAAATGCTCGGCGCCTGCCTTCCTTCTTGCGCCCTGAAGGTCCAACGGCATTGGAAGCCCCCACACCCCCTCTTCACCCCGACAACCCTGGGAAGATTTCAATGGCTTCCATCAGAAGCAGTATGAAACATAAAATGGGTGAACAATGAGGGGAAAGCACACATCATCACAAGCCTGGGCTCAATCCTGGAAAACAATAATGATGATAGCTGACAGTGCAACCCTTTGGACTGGAGACATGCTTCTGCCCAGTACAGGAGACATCCTCCGCTCACTTCCATCCCAGGTTCCTCAACAGGAACGTTTCTGGGACCTGTGTCTGGGTTCCCCACCTGCGGACTGGGAGCTGGACTTGCAGATGAGAGCTACAAAATGTCCTCAACGGATTTGCAAAACTTCACGTCAGCTGTGCATTTCTCTCGGGGGAGCACACAGCGTTCACCAAGTCTCAGAAACAGCACAAGAGCCAAGGGGGGATGTGGATTTCACAGATAAGGCCCAGAAACTCAAACGGGTGCTCAAAGTGACAAAGCAAATTATAAGTCACCCTCCAAAGCTGGCTGGGGCCCATGGGGGGAGTGAGGGAAGGAGGAGGGGGAAGAGGGAGGGGGAAGAGGGAGGGGGAAGAGTACACCCCAAAGAAGCTAACAGGCCCTTTTCCCTTCTAATTACAAGGATTCTGTGACGTCTCCAGCCGCCACCCTGCCTGGCTTTCTCGGCCTGAGTGTGCCGGGGGACATTCTGTCGCTCACGTCCAGGCGACCAGGCTGACTGGGGTGGCTGGCTATGGGCAGGAGCCAGCCAGCGAACAGCCAGACACCAGCTCTCAGCTGGCCTGTTTCCTGGAGGTGAAGAAGGAGCTTCTGAGATGCCTCTATAGGCGAAGCTCAGGTCAGTTATCAAAGGGGACATCACAACGGTGGCTTGTATGAAAAAAAATAATAAAGGCCAGATCATTCAAGTACAAGATCAACGTTACTCCCAGGCCGGGACAATGAAGAAGCATTTCACTAGGAGCAAGTAAAAGCTCTATTAGACTAGTTCAGGATAAAAACACCTTTGAAAAATAAAATCTAGTTTTAGAAGAAAGCCACAGGATTAAACAAAAATGTAACTGACAGCTTACAGTCTAATTATTGCTAAAAACATATGGTCAGTACTCCAATGACAGTGAGTTCATGGGGGTGAACAGACAGCTTACCCATGAGTAATTAAAGGCCATGGTCACAAGGAAACATGTAAAGTCGTACTTGGAAACTAAAGAGGGGCAATTCGGCAATACCAAACTACATCTAAAGATGGTAATAGATATGGATGCACTTGGACTTGCAGTTAACACTCTAATTGGTTTGGTGTTTCCAGAGAGGACTGTGGGACTATGAAACAAGCTCTACATTTTGGGGGGCTGCTATGACTGTGAGGGGGATCAGTCTCCAAGGGTGTGGAAATGGAGTCATGCTGACAAAAGTGTACATTGCGTCCTTTTTCATAAAAAGCAGTAAGAACCATCACAAAACACAGATGCTATCCCAGGGTTAAAGCAAGCGGATGCAGACTACACAGCGGTCAGCGCCCAGGCTCATCCCGCGATGACACAGTGCACAGGGAAGCAGGTAATGCCGACGGTTAGGTTAACATTTAACACTGTGTCATTGATTCTCCCTTTTGACCCATTTCCAGTGTGTTTTAGTATTCAAGACTTTGTTTTCTTTTCAGGTAGGTTTTTCTGTTTTATTTGGTTGTTACTGTTGGTTATCTTTGCTTTTGTTTTGTCTGCTTTTCTGTATACGGAATGCAGGATAGCTAACTCTATCGAGGACGTAACTGGGTCAATACGTTTCTTAGGGTGACGGCAGAGAGGATTGGAAGGAAATGGGGAACGGATAGTGAGGACAAGAATGAGAAACAGTTCTAAAATTAATTGTGGTGATTAAACAACTCTTGATTAAACCAGTGGATTGGATGATGTGTGAATTATATGTCAATAAGATTGTTAAAGTAAAACCCCACAGGAATTCGACTGACACTTGATACTCTGCCTCAGCATCCTCACCTGAAAATGGGATTATCAGCAGTGCATGAGATCATTCATGTAAAGCCCTTAGAGTGGGGCCCGGCACACAGTACTTGATATGTGTCAGCTGCTGTTGTCATTATTATTTATTCATTTAAACTGTCAACTCCATGACCCACAACAGCACATGAAAATGAAAATGTGAAATAATGTCAAAATGACAGAATCTGGGGGTGGGGGAATGAGGAGCTGGTACCAAGGGCTCAAGTAGAAAGCAAGTGTTTTGAAAATGATGATGGCAACACATGAACAAATGTGCTTGACACAACCGATGGATGGTGATAAGAGTTGTACGAGCCCCCAATAAAATGATTTTTAATGACAAAATCAAGATAACAAAGAATAACTAGATTGTAAGAATGTAACTATATATACATATATATGCATATTATCAAAGGCTGGAAATGTACTTGGAAGTAGGTGACATCGTGAACTTGGTCACGGTCATCACTAGATTCTTCCTCTGTTGTAATAGCTAGATCCATCATTGAAACCAGAGAATAAAACCACAATGCTCCCAGACCTTTATAGTCTGTGGTCGGGAGGAGAACGAGGAAACTGCCTTCATACTGGTGTCCGCATTGGACCCCGCAGGGGCTCGGCAAAATGCGCAACTGCAGGAGTTCTTACTCATGGGTCAACTACTCCCACAGGAGAGGCTGCCTTATGACACAGGTGCTTATGACACGGGTGCTTAGGACACCTCTGGACAGCGCGACACACGGGGCCGTCTGGGAAAGCGGTCTTAGCCCCGGACACTCAGTTGGGTTTAGAATGCAGATAAACAACAAATAATTTTATAGGACAGTGTGTCCCATATCCCATGCTTCTGTGCCCTGGCTCCGGCTGCCCCATCTCTCTGAGGCTTGAGGCAGAGGGGCAGGCCAGGCGCCAGGCTTGGGCACCCCACAAGCTGAGGTAGACATCCTGCCTCTCATCGCCATCTGACATGCTCTGGGGGTCAGACCCATCCGTAGGAAGATGGCCAGGGACCAGCCTTACAAATCTCCAGTGGCTCTGGAAATGCCTGGAGTTCATTTTATAGCAACACGCCAGAAGTGGCTGACATTTAAAATACATGGATGGGCAGGCACCACTGCTGCCCCATGGGTTGGGAAACTAGGGCTGCGGGAAGAGGGCCGTGGGTAGGGCCAGCTTCCCCCACAGGAACTTCTTGATGGAACAGAGAAGATATTACCCTGACCCACCAGTCTAAATATGGAATGTCCATGACTCTTTCTCTGTCAACAAGTAACGAGAATCAACAATCATGAGAAGAGGCCATGGCACAGAGCCCTTGCATATGTGTGCTGGCTGTTTACAGTCTTACCTTATCTGTGGTCATGTTGTCCACATACTCTTTCCCCATCGTGCCCTGTATTACAGCATAATCCCCGGGGGGCCAAGGACAAAGTCTATTTAATGTTCGTAGCGCGGCACCGTCCACCTCCTCACGGTAACTCCCCTAACAAAGCCTGCTGTCGAGAACAGAGCCTTGTTTCCTGAGACTGCAGTGGCTTTGCTAGGTTTATGGGACCCACGGTGTCCTGCCCAGGTGCCACTGGGCACGTAGTAAGGGCCTACAGAGAAACAGCTCATCTGACGGAGCCCCCCAAAATACAGTCAAGTCTGTGGCACAAAGAGTGTTCCCTTTCCAGCGCCCACTCTCCTCCTCTGGTCTGTTGCCTCTTCTAGGGGGCTTCCTGATAACAGGCCAGCACAAGACAAGAAGTGTGGGACAGGGTGGCTGGTGACAGGCAGGGCCTGGGGAGGCAGGGAACAGATGAAAGCTCCTGTGTGTGTGGTGGGTCCTTGTAATTATTTGTCTTTTTCCACCTAGAAACAGAGGGGGAAACGATCAGAAATGGCAGGCCTGGGTATTGGTCTGCTAGCTTGTAGGTCCACAGTTCGAACTCACCAGCCACTCAGTGGGAGAAAGATGAGGTTGGCTGCTCCCATAAAGCCTTACAGGCTCCCATGCCCAAAGGGCACTTCTACTCTGGCCTATCGGGTGGCTATCAGTCAAAATCGACTTGACGCCAGTGGAGTTTTCAAGTGCAATCGGGAAGTGCAGCACACCATGTTCAAATGACAGGGAAAGGTGCCATTAGAAGCACTGAGACTAGCTAGCTGCTGCTACAGATTTCAAGCTAGGGGACCTCGTGGGGCAAGCTGAGTCTGAATCCACTTCAGCACAGGGGACAACAAAAGTACTAATGTATAAAACATGCTGGCTTCTTCCAGTCTCTCAACCCGATGCTGCCTTTCCCTATTTAAATTCACACACCCCGAAGTACCCGGATAAAGAGCCCAGGTGGCATAGTGAGCTATGCACTGTGCGGCTGACCACAAAGTCAGGGGTTCAAACCCATCAGCTGCTCCCTTCAAGATCTGAAGTCTCAGCAACCAAAGGAGGTAGTTCTATTTTGCCCTATAGGGTCTGTACGAGTCAGTGTGCGCTCGTTTTGTTGTTTGTTGTCTTTTGTTTGGGTTTTGTATTGATCAATGAGATCCTAGCTGGGCAGCTTGGGCAGCCCCTAAAGGAGCCTCGGGCAGTGGGAAAGCCTCTTCTTCCTTGCCCACCCACCCCTCCTACACACCATCTCTCCCCCGTCCCAAAGAAAACAAGTGACTCCCAAGGAACTGCAACCTCTGCACGGGGGCTGAGTGCAGGACAAACAAGGTGCTGATGTCAGCCTGTGTTGGGGCCTCTCCATCACCTCCTGGGGTCTGCAGGTGCAGCCTTCGCAACAGACACGGACAGAGGAGCCAGTTGGAGCTGTGCCTGGTGGGCTCATAGCTGAGGAAGTACCCCCCCACACCCCAAAAACAGAAAAAGGCTCTGCTGAGCAGAGCTTTCATAGTATGCATTTTCCCCGCCACGTGAAGATCCAGCAACTTGTTCTGAGTTGGTGCACCCAGTGGCATCATCTGGGAAGGCTCTCGCTGGTCACGGTGATTTTTTTTCATAAAAGCAGTTTCACTCGAACCTCGGGTTCTTTGTGATGGCCGATTTAAGAGAACAGTGTGCAGCTGTGAGATTTTGCTTCCTGCTTGGGAAAAATGCTGCAGAAACTGTTGTGATGTTGAACATGGCTTACAGGACAGCCCTTAGAGAAAAACTCAAGTGTACAAGTAGTTTTCTCATTTCAATAAAGGTGAAATGTTGATTGGTGACAAGTCTCGTTCTGAACATCTATCAACCTCCCGAACAGACGAAAATGTCGACTTCTAGTGCATTTGGAGTTTGTTCCACCAGGTTAGACTGTTAACCAAGCTTTCTTTTCAGAAGCCCTGAAAAGAAAGCGTAACAGCGTGGGAACAAAAAACGCCTGATTTGTGGCAGATGAAGGACTGGTTTTGCCACCACGACAATCCACCTGCTCATGCAGCCTTCTCGGTGCGCCAGTTTGGGGCAAAAAACAGCATGCCTCTCTTGCCCCATGCACCTGACTCCACCTCACTCCATGTGACTTCGTTCTGTTTCTGCGACTGAAGAGAGGCATGAAAGGACAGTGATTTGATGACTAGGAAGAGGTGAAGGAAAAGCGAGGGAGGTGCTGTCAGCCATCCACACAGATGAGCTTGAACAATGTTTCCCAGAATGGAATCACAGATTTGACAACGGTATTAAGTGCAATGGAGAGTACTTTGAAGGCCATAAGGTGGTTGTGTAAAAATAATAATAGTAATAATAATAATAAAATATATAGCTTTGGGGGTCCAGTTTTGGGGCGGCACCCCCTTAACCTGCAAGACATGAACAGACAATGCCAAAAGAGGCTAGGGTGGTGACAAATGTTAGAGAGCCACGTGCATAATGGAGTGGCCAGTGTGTCAGAGAGAGGGAGGAAGCCAGCTCTCAGGTAAGCACAGGGCCGTCAGTAAAGCTCACCCAACTGCAGCACCCCCTCTGGACACGCTCCCCTTGGGCCCAGCCGGAGGAGACCCAGCTCGGTGTGTCTTGACTGCGTCTACTTCAAAGTTGCAGACTGCTGCTGCTTCTCTTTCCTTTTGGGTCTGTGTGCGTATCCCTCCTCTCCTCACAGAACATCGCCCTCACCCACCCCACCCCAGATCTCGACGCCCCCATGGAGGGAAGGCGGTCAGAAATAATGGATGCCAAGTTTGGAGCCAACCACTGTATTGGAGGAGGAAGTGGGAAAAGACTGCTATTTTTATTTCTGTTTTCCTAAGACCTTGGTGCCCCCTGTCAACGGGTGACAAGGACTGTTTCTTCCCCCACAGGTTTCCGGTGTTGTCCCATTTTAGCTCCACAGTAGCCAGCCTCTGTCGCTATCTCCTTACCCTGGGTTGAGGACCGAGTGGCAGTCTGATGAACGATCCAAAGAGGAGGATGTTCCGTGGTTTTCTGAGGAGGTTGTTGGAAGCTTTCTGAAACCATCCAGAATGCTTTCGGTTGGTTGCTCCCGCTCACACCTAGCGCTCTGTCCTGCCTCACATGAAAGCCCCGGCATTCGCCGTTCTCAAAGGACACGCTCCTTGACCTTTCACACTCTTTCTCTTTGCCACAGTGGAGTCCCTGGTTGGCACAAATGGTGGAGGGCTGGCTGTTCAAATCCGCCCAGAGAGAGTTTACAACCAGGAAGGCTTGAGAGGTTAAAGCCACTGGACACGCTCTGCTCCACAGGGTCACCGTGAGTCCAAAATGACTCAGTGATGCCTTCTTGTTGTTGTTGTTGTTGTTGTTCTTGACTACAGAGCATAACTCAAAGGAAACAACCCACCTGTGCATCACCTGCGTGAGGAGTTTTCTCCCAGTTCTACTCCCAATGTCTGAACTCCAGAACAAAGGCTTGTGGCCTGATCTTAATCCACCAGGGTCCTCTTTGGCCTATTCAGGGAAATATATATAAATATATATAGGTGGAATACTTCCTCCTTTTTCTCCATAAGCTTTCGCTGCTGTTGTTATTGTTGTTGTTGGGTACTGACGGGTCAGTTCCAACCCACTGCAACCCATGCACAACAGAAAGATGACTTAAGACGTCCAGTCTTAAGTCATCTTCCCAACTGGTAATACATGAGAGCCCACGGATGGGGCCACTGTGCCACTCCATCTCGTCGAGGGCCCCCCTCTTTCCCCGCCCCACTACTTTACCAAGTCTCGTGTCCTTTTCCAGGGACTGCAGGCTCCTGGTGACATGCCCAAGGACGTGAGCTGCTCTTCTGGCAGTCCATGGGCCTGTCGATAGTCTTCCCAGCACTGTCATTCGAATGTCGCCATTCTCCCTTAGCCAGTGTCCCTACAAGGTCTACATGCGAGGCGACTGCAAATACCATGGCTTGGGGCCGGGCACCTCAGTGCTCAAAGGAACCTTCTTGCTCTTTAACCAGAGTGGCCAATGCCCATATTGGAAAGCAAAGCTACGAGGCACCCAAAGCAGATGTTAGTGGTATACGTAGGGGCTGTGACATCTGTGAGGGTATCGGTGCTATCCCCCAAATATTACCAGTCCTTTGAGACACATAACAGGACTCCCCTTAACGTGGCATGAGGCCGTGTGCCTTGCGTAGCTCATTACATATTAGCAGAGGTGACGTGTTACTTCTCTGGGTTACAGCGGCACGAGCCAGTGTGCCTTTCACCGTGTCCTCATCCCCTCTGCCATGGTAGCCAGCACTGTTGCAGACAGTGGCTGTGCCATCTGCCCGGGTTCCTTCTGGAGTAAGAACAATGGGCAGCAGAGCCCACGGTTAATCCTGGCCAGGCGGTGCGTCGCCGGCGCAAGAAATGCACCTTTGTTGGTTTAAGTCACTGATTCTGGGGTTGTCACTGCAACATAATCTACACCACTCTGGTGAACACAACACCCTGCTTTTAAATTAAGAATGATATCACTATGTAGACTCAACTGACTGCTGAAAGGAGGGAAAAGGTAATGGAGCGAGCAGCGATTGGGTCATAGTAAAGCGCCTGCTACCCCCGAGCGGTCTTGTGTCTCGTGTGTCTGTGCATGCTGTCTTCTACTCTAAATACCCTTCCCCTTTCCACGACTAGGGGGTTTCATCTGTTCGCAACACAGATAGCAACACTGCTGAGATCTGGGGGGTTTCCTGTCAACGCCAGGTATGTTGGTGTCATCTGTCCTCTACGTCCAGCAGGAACTTGGACTTCACAGATGGTGGGTTAAACGCCATCCTGCAGTCAGCAGTCCGCCTAACCCAGAGCACCAGGAGGTCCCCTTGTATGCGCAGAGAGTCACCTTATTCCTCCCTAAAGCCTAGCAGCTTGTAATCAATGGATAAAACTCCTTCCCCCGAAGGCACAGTCTCTGTGTTCTAGCTAGCAAAACCTCTGTTGGTTTTAGTAGAAAGTATCTTACTTATAATTCTAGTTCACTTCAAAATGGTAATGCATGTCTGCAACTGCTAGTCAACCAGAATATTTTAAAATCCAGATGATATTCCACACAGAGCTATCCTGGGGGGGGGGGGAGCCATATCAGGGGTAAACCAATTTTCTAACAGGGATCCTAGCTGGGAAAGTGACATGAATCAAAGTGAACTCCTTGAAGGAGCTGTGAGAAGGGCCGGCCGGTGTCCATGCCTGACCTCCTTCAACTTCACATACACAAAACGCAAACCAACCCCCTGCTATCAAGCCAATTCCAACTCATAATGACCATCTAGAGCAGCGGTTCTCAACCTGTGGGTCACGGCCTCTTAGGGAGTCAAATGACCCTTTCACGGGAGTGGCCCAATTCATAACAGTAGCAAAATGACAGTTATGTAGTAGCAATGAAACTAGTGTTATGGTTGGGGAGGGAGTGGCACCACAACATAAGGAACTGTCTTAAAGGGTCACGGTCTTAGGAAGGTTGAAAACCACTGCTCTATAGGGTTTCTGAAGCTGTAACTCTTTATGGGAGCAGATAGCCTCATCTTTCTCTCACTGAGCAGCAGGTGGGTTTGAACCACCGACCTTGGCATACCACCACAGGAGGTCAGACATGCTCCAACCTCTCTTCTCAGTTACTGATTCTGACACTAGCCATCCCTCCCACGGCCCTCTCGGCCTCTCAGCTGGGCTTGATAATTCAATACCATGGCCACAGAGATTTCACAGGTCATACTCACAATTATGGGGTTTATTAGGGAAGACAATGTGTTACAATTCAGGATCTGAAATACTCGGGGAACTGTCTTTGGTTAGGACAGTCTCTTCCCAGTTACATCTGCAGATAGGCATCTGTCTGATCCTCGGCCTCTCAGCCAAGTGACCCCTGGGCTTCTGCCTGGCTTGGACAAGGTTACAGATCTCTTTTAGTGCTGCTGATAAATGCCCCCAAAGACTTTCTACGCTGCCTGAAATCCCAGCCTGAAGGTGCTGGGCTCGTGCTCTATTGGTCAGCAAACCTAGCTCGCCAATTAACTGCTAAGAGGCACCTTAGTCCACAAGTCAGACTTCTGCCCAAAGACATTCAGCTTGGCTTGTTCCATGGGCTGGGGAGTCCACTGCTGTGTGTTGTACGCTGGCTCTCGGTTCCACTCTTCTGGCATCTCAGCTTTCTGTCCCTGATCCAGGAGTTTCAATGAACAGGGATCTCAGAGTCGAAAGAACATGCTCCACTCCTAGCTCTTCATTATCCATGATTATGAGGCGGCCCTTCTTGCTTCTGAGATGGTTCATCTTAAACCCAGCAGGAAGATAACACTGACCATACCCCCTCCCGTTAGATTTCCAAATTTTTACAATCACGACGAACCCTGTTACCAATCACTCAACAGAATCATATGACCTGTCAATATCTTCCCATAGCTTCTCTTACCCAGACCCATCAGGAGAAAGTCATTGGGTATCAGTTGTAGACAACGACTACAAGAGCCTTATTAAATACAGTAATCCTCATTACAAACTTTACTTATTCAACCTCCAACTGAACATAAATATCTAATTTTAATTTGGATCAAGAATGTAACAGAAGAAAAAAAATCTAATGAATAAGTCCAAACCAATATCCTACCCTAATTTTCCAAAAAGAACTAAACCAGAACAAAATAGTCTGGACAAACAGATATTCTCAGAACCAAGCCAACATTTTATTCCATTTACATCTTTTTCCTTGGGACCACTAAAATGTACTGGGCAGATCTAACGTCCCACGGGGACTGTGTGGGGCCATCTCCACTGCCCGGGCTCAGAGGTACATGTGGAAAGCCTCTGCTCATTCTCCAAAAATCCTCTCAGTCCACAGAGAACACAATACTTTCTTTGTGATCGACTGTTTACAGAAATCCACCAAAGGGTATACTTCATTACACCAATGAAGAAATATCCACAGCTTTTCATTTCTTGTGACTCTACGGAAATGGAGACTAATGAAGCTTTACTTTACAGCCTGCTAAGGAAATCACCAGGCCAAACCAAGCCCGCTGCTATCAAGTCGAGTCCAGCCCACGTGTTACAGGGAAAAACTACTCCATCAGTGCTCTCGGTTGCAATCTTTATGAAACAGAACAAAACTACATGTTCTAGACAGATGACATCTCCCCTGCTTCAGAAAGGAGGCCACCCCACCCAGCAGGCACTCACACCAACAACCTATCTTCCAGCTGCCCCTTGTCCTGAGCCGGGAAGAGAAGCAAAATCAGCCAGCTGGGTGGTCCAAGGTGAAATTCAATCATCAATCAACTTAGTAATCTTCTTGTTTTTAATTACACATATGCTTTCTCTTATTGTTGTTTAATTAAAATAAAAAGGCGAAGAATTTCTGGAGCCCTCGCCATGGTCAGGACTATATTATAAAATTATATCCAAAGCACCCTGAACTCGGTTTCTGAGGCTTTGTGAATCTTTACTACGGCAGTAAACAGCCTCATCGCCCTCCCTTGGAGCTGATGGTGGGCTCGAACCCTGAACTTTCGGTGAGCAGTTCAATTATTAGCCAACAGTGCCACCAGAGCTTCTTAACCAACACCTCGAGCCCAAGGTAAAAAGAGACGCAAAAGGAAGTTCGCAGGGAGGGAGAGGCCGGTGTGTTTTTCCAAGGCCCAGAAGACCCAGTGAGGTGGCAAAGGGACACTCGACTGCTTCTTGTTTTTCTTTTTATTTCCAGGCCCGACAATCAGAAGACAATGTTCCTTAAATACGGCACCCGTGAGTCAACTGCCGTGGGATCCTGAGAAGGCAGAGCCGGGAGGAGAGAGTGTGTGGGCTGGGGCCACCAGCCTTGGTTTTCGACATACCACAGTTCCTGCCAAGAGGAAGACTGTCCGAGGTCACTGCTACCTGGAGTCAAAGAATGTTGGGGCAGGTAGGAAGAGGCCTGAGACGGCCTAACACCTTCACTTTAAAGAGCAGAAAACGCAAAGCCCAGGGGCAAAGCTTGTACCATCCGTTGTCACCAAGTCAAATCCAATTCATGTGTGCCAGAGCCAAACTGTGTTTCACAGGGTTGTCAATGGCTGATTCTTCAGAAGTAGGTCAATCACCAGGTTTTCTTCTGAGGTACCTCTGGCTGGACTCAAACACTCAACCTTTTGTTCAGCAGCCTATGGCATTAACCACAACATCTGAGGCTTTTAATACCCCTGCTCTTTCCAAGTTCTCTGTGGATCATTTTATCCAAGAGGATTCATGCATAGCAAATATGTGCACAATAAGTTGCTCAACATCACTAGCCATTTAAGGAATTGCAAGTTAAGATCAAACTGGCATATCTCTATATACCTATCAGAAGGGCTAAAATTTAAAAAGGGAACTATGTGAAATGCCGGTGAGGATGCAGAGAAACGGGTCACTCACAGACCACTGGTGTGAACATAAAATGGCACAGCCATTCTGGAAACTGTCTGGCACTGAGTTTCAAGCTAAACATGTAATTATCGCTGAACCCAGCAATTGCACCCTTGGGCAGCTCTTCCAGAGAAACGCCTTCCAAGCCCAATCCGCACAAGACTGCTGATATCCACAATGGCCAACTGCTCCAACAGCCGGGAGATGGTCTTTCCTAAATGCATCCCTCCAAAACTCAGGAAGCTCTAAAGAGCGGTTCTCAACCTGGGGGGTCACGACCCCTTTGGAGCTTGAAAGACCCTTTCACAGGGGTCACCCGATTCATACCAGTAGCAAAAGGGCAGTTATGACATAGTGACGAAAATAATTTTATGGTTGGGGGGGGGGGCGGTCACCATACCATGAGGAACTGTATGAAAGGGTCGTGGCATGAGGAAGGTGGAGACCCGCTGCGCTAACGTCTTGATGACCAGTCCACCGCTGACTGAGCACTCCGTGATGGTGCTCATGCAGAGTCCCTTATTTGTCCTCATGTAGCAGCCATGGCCGTCCTCCGCTCCTGAAGAGGTTCCTCTGGGCCCCAGACTGTGTGTTTCCCACAAGGCCCCGAAGACCAAGCGACTCCTTCAACACCAGCTCTGGCCCCTGACATTACACAGAAGACGTCTCTGCATGAAGAAGGGACCATTCATTGAGAATCTGGACTTTCTGCCCACCAGCCTCTTTGAAGTGCAATGTTCTCCCTCTGATGATTCAGACTGTGTCAGCTTTGTTGGACCAGGATTATCAGTGGTTTGGCAGTTCTGATACACTTATCTCCCATGATGCTATCTAATACAATGTAACCGCCTCTATGATGAAATCTGAGGAGCAGCCAATCAACTGAAAGGGCATGTTCTTGGGTCTGTGGCCTGATTACAGTATATGGAGATGGTGGGGCCAAATTCTCTTGCTTTTTGCCAGATCTAGATCTGTCCCCTGGCTCATCACCATCCAACTTCTCGCTCTTAGGACTTGAGCTAACAGCCTGCTCTCTTGCTTGCTAATACGGGGAGTCATTAGTCTCTGAATTCGAAGTTAGCAGCCTGCTGACCTTGGGCTCATCAGCCCCTGCAGATACATGAGTCAAGACCAACTTCCATCCTGGTCCTAATGTCTGGCCCTTGGACTCAGCATCTGCCACCCTCTGCAGCCACGTGAGCCATTTCCTTGAGAACTATCTACCTACCTGCATGTACATATGTATGTGTGTATGTATGTGGTACAGGGTTTTGCTTCTCTAGAGGACCCAACCCAAAGCACCCTCTGATCCTGAATGCTCTAGAATCTTAATGCAAACATTGTCCTTTTGTGCATTAAATTCCAATTTCGGTGCTCTTCCACTTGAAATACGAGCCCACAGTATTGCTGTTGTTAGCTGTCATTGAGTCACTTTTGACTGATGATAACAAGGGTTAGTGAACTTGTGGTTGAGCTGCCCGGTCCCAGCAGTGAGGTGGTGAGGCACGATATGACCATTTCCCACAAGCCCCGGACAGGAAAGAGGGCCACGGTGCGCCCTCTGGTTGGCCTGAGAACACTGGATGTGTTAGATACCTGCTGTGACCTGCCATCCTGTGGCGTGCAGTGAGTGGGTGCCTGGGTGTCACCTCCTTCTCCACTAGACGCCAGCGGAGGGCCTCGCTCTGCCGGCAGGAGGAAGCGTGAGCCTTTTAGGCCCCTTTAGAGTGAAGAGCTGGTTTGTGCTTCAGTCACACTGACTAAGTCTGTGTTTTTGTTGAAAGGCCCTTCTCTTGAGAAGGAAAACAACGTACCCGTAGTTCCCCTGTGGGAACAGACAGCGGATCTTTAGCTGATTAAAACACGACTCTAGCGCAAATGGGTGAGGGCAGCTCTCCTGCCCTCTGGGTCTAATGATTCCCAGGGAATGACCACCCCTAATTCCCGTACCCATCCCCAAGGCCTGGTGGCTCAGCCCCCTCAGCATTCGCCTGGATCTCCCTCTGCCCACACTAAAATCAGCCCACACGCGCCTTAAAGCACAACATGCAGAGCTCTGCTCGCCGGGTGAGATGATGGGCGACAGCAGGGACAGGGTCCAGACACTCATGTTCTGTCCGTTCAAGTGTAGGTTCCACTCCCTGTCCTCCCGCTCTGATCCTCAGTCTCCTCCCGGTGACGTGGGCCTTGCGAACTTTAAGGAGCCGTGGTGGCACAGTGGTTAAGCGAGAACCTGCTTTCTAAAGACTGCCGGCACTGGGGCCAGGGCTGGTAGTTCTACTCGCCAAAGTGGGTCTGGTTTCCCGGTTACAGAGATGACATGGAGCCATCCATGGAACACATCTGGCACACCAAGGGCCTAAGAAATCACAGCTGCGATGGTGTTTCTTTCTCAGGGGGACGCCCAAGACCGCTTGGCACTGTAAGCAGCCACGCAGCGCACAGTGAGTCCCCGCTGAACTGGCTGTCCAGTCACAACTTCCTGGGGCTCTCATAAGAGAGACGGACAAAGGCTTCCCGCTCCCTTGAACAACTGACTTTTGGAAAGCTATGTTTGGGATTCCCGTGTCCTTTCCCGGTACCCGCAGGGGTCAGACGGTTTCTGAAGTTCCTGAGACCTTCTTCGCAGTCACACAGTGCCTGTGTGGGGCCTGCTCACTGATCCCCAGCAACTGGCCGCCTAGTCCATGGGGGGCACGATTAACCCACAAGGGACCCTCGAAGCGCCCCGCCTCAGAAACTCCTGGGTCAACCTTTCGTGCCCCGCCCTGGGGATGTGGCATTCGCCAGCGATGGGGACAGGGCAGAGGATCTAGGCCAGTCCAGCATGCCAAAGAAAGGATGCCGCTAGGAAGAACCTCAGGACTTTGCTCGGCTTATCGCTGTTGATCGGCAGTCTGTGGGGAGGCAGCAGCCGGCTCTCCAGAGCGCAGGCCGATTTGTAATGTTCTGTGTGGTCACGCAATGCAAACGGCCCCCCAGACGCTGATCCAGATCGCTTTGCCCTGCAATCTAAGCGACTTAGTGACCTGTCTCTATTTCCATGTGGCGGCAATAAGGGAGGGAACTGTCTAGTTCGCTCAGCATTCCTACTGCTCCACGGGTCCACAGTGCCACATACGGACATGTTCTCTCCTGCTGGCATGCCTCGCAGATGTCAGCTGCTCTGGCCCAGAAAGCAGGAGTGAGGAGATTTGGGGTGGGGGTGGCATTCGTTCAAGCCAAGCCTAGAACACATCTCTCCAGGAGTCACAACCCCCCAAAGGTCACGTGCCCGGGTTAAGTGTTTAGCGCCTGGAAATTCTGCACAGACACCATGAACCCTGTCATGGCCAGCCATCATCATCTATGTGTAGGGAGCATGGAGACCCCAAAGGTTAACACCGTAGGCCCCGCTATTCCTGCAGAAACGCAGAGGATTTTCCACAACCATTCGCTGCAGCAAAGCAGAAACCTGTGAGTGGCAGTAAGGGACCCCCCGGGTTCCAGCAGTATCTGCCTGAGGGCTGCAGCCCCAGCACCCTCCACAGGGCGCCCCCTGCAGCTAGCCTGGAGCTCCACACTGAGGCCCTCGAAGATTCTGAAGCGAGCAGGTCTGCACAGGGCTCATTTAGTCTCGGGCCAGACCCCTGGTTGGGTTTTCCTTCCACTCCACGCCCCCCCCCCCAACCAGGAGCGAAGCTCACTCAGTAAGCCAGTGGCGGGGTCCTCCCAAAGACTTGGGGAACTGTTGGGCAGAGGCCCCGTGGTGGGAAATGGACTTCAGAGACCCAAGGGCTCTGCCTGGTCTTCCAAGGCCCTCTGAGGGTGGGAGGGTGGGCTTCTGCTGGAGTCTACAATAAAATCATCAACCCAGCTGCTGGCAAGTCCGCTCCGGTCCCTGGCAACTCGGTGTACGTCAGGCTAGAGCGATGCACTGTAAGGGTCCCGATGAACTGGTGGTTCAGAAGTAGAATGGCAGGCCTTTCTTCCTAGGTCCCTCTGGATGCACTCAGTCGTCCGGACTTTAGATTAGCAGTCAAGCCTGTTGACCAATAGGCCTCCACAATAAACAGAGCATCTCTCCAGGCTCAGAAAGATGCTGTCTTAATAAGCATTTGCCCACCCGCCAAATGGACATAGTGAGTCATTTCAATCACGCATGCATCGAGAGACCCAGCTCCCTGATATACAAGGTGCTGGTGGTGTCATATGAATATGTGAGCACGCATACGTTCCCTAAGGTGCATGTACATCACTCCTGCCCCCTCTTTCTCTTGGGAGCTAAGGGAGCGGGGAGAAGGAACAGAGCCTCCTACCACCACCACCACCACCACCTCCACCACCACCACCTCCACCATCACCTCCACCACCACCACCACGACCATCACCACCACCACCACCACCACCGCCACCACCACCACTGCCGCCGCCACCACCACCACCGCCACCGCCGCCGCCACCGCCGCCGCCACCGCCGCCACCGTCGCCGCCACCGCCGCCGCCACCACCACCACCACCACCGCCACCACCCCTCCCCCACAGTGAGCTGTGGCTGCCTGGATGAGCCAGTTTCCCCCTCCAAAGAGGACTAAGAGGCTGTTCCCCAGGGTGGGTAACCTGACACCTGGGCCAGCAGCTGAACACAGTGGACTGTTTTTAAAACTTCAAGTTCGGAGTCCTGGTAACAGCGTGAGGCCTTTCCTGCAATTCTTCGGAAAAATAAATCCGGCTGCCTATTTTGTCATCATCCTCAGCCGCTCGCTGTTCTTTGGATGACACAGCTCAGTGAATCATGACTTAGGAAGGCAAGTTACAGAAGCCACTCAAGAATGGCCTTCACGCAAGCTAGGAAGGGACAGAAAGGGAGCGGGGGTCTCTGCGCGATGTCTCTTCGGTGCTAGGTACTTCGGGATGGTCTCTTATTGAATCTCTGCAGCGTCCTCTGGAATGGAATCGGGATCCTCAGCTTGTGGGCTGCTGTTAGTGGCCTAGTCAGCCACCCCCTCGCGGCCACCCCACGGCACAGCCGAACAATGTGCTGCCCTGTCCTGCGCCGGCCCTGGAGCTCAAGTGTGATCAGACCCTTGTGATCTATAGGGTTTGCATGAGCTGATTCTCGGAAGCACGTTGCTAGGGCGTTGTGCCTCGTCTGCCTTCGTCTGGACAAATGCCACTGAAATCCATTTTTCGGCATCAAAGCAACAGGCCAGCCTCCACTGGCAGAGGCACAAGGTGCACACGATGCAGTGACTGGGAACTGGCCGCCTCCATGGGATGCAAGAATTCTACCACAGACTCACCTTAGAGAAAGATAAAGAGCAAAGAGGATCTCAAACCCACGTCTATCCTGACTCCAGGACCTCCAACCCAGACTGAACCGCCCCACCCAGCCAGCCCTGTCCCCTTTCTCACCCTCTGCCCAGGGTCCTCAGAGAGGACTCTGTAATGCCAGTAGCTGCTGCTGACGCCTGGAGACCCCCCGGACTCTCAAGGACGGTGAGACTTCGCCTCCCCTACTTTGGACATGGTGCCAGCAGAGCTCAGTCGTTGGAGAGGGACAGCATGCTTGGTAAAGCGGCAGGGCAGTGAAAAAGAGGACTCCGTGGACTGATGTCGTGGCGACAGCCAGGGGCTCGGACATAGGAACATAGATATATGAAAATAGATATAACAAAACATTTGCCAATTCAACAAATGTCACAACTCAGTGGCTTTCATTACATCCCTCATTGTACAATGATCACCACTCGCCTTTTCCAAATTGGCCCACTGTCATGAGGGGTGGGGTGGGGAGGGGGAGAATGGCTCTCTTCCATTCCCACCCGCCCAGAGTATGTGGGTCTAGAACAGTTGCTTCGCTCGATCACGGCAAAGGAAGGAAGCAGATTCCTCAAGGCCTAAATCTCATTCTTCCACGGTGGCTGCTGCCCAAATTCAATCCCTCTTCTCCCCATGCCGCAGTAAGCTCTCAAGTCCTCAGTCTCCCAAGACCCACTTCTATTCATTATTATCTCACACTTGACACACATGCCTGTTGGATGGCTCTGCAATGTGCCCCTGGGTTTTTGCAAACCTGTGTTGGCATTGGCGTTGTCTTCAGGGGCAGATCCCCCATTAGTTAGGTCCTTCTCTCCAGCACAGGTGTCTGTGGACAAGGGGATCAGTCACCGGGTACAATGTCTGCTTCTCAACTTGGGTAGCTGCCTGAAGGGAGAATCGGCTCCTGCGTGGAGCCAGGGCGTGAGCAGGAGGCAGATGTTTCCAGACCTAGCACAGGGTCTGGCCCACACATAGGAAGCATACAAAGTATATTTATTGGACGCAATAATGTGCTTTCATAACCCCAGGCTCTGCTGAATTCCTCTCTTTCATTTTCCAAGACACAGAACAAAAACAACTACACAGTGCTGGGAAAAATCAATGGTCCCATTATAGATCCTCACATTCTTGATGGAGTGCAGATCCCCCTCAATTATTCAGGAGCTAACAGCCCTGTTCTGGGAACATCAGATCCCTGCTTTGTGACCTGCCCCGCCTCCCCGCCCCTCTTGTCTCCAAGCTTCGCCACCAATGAGTGAGCAAACTACAGGAAGAAGAAACTCCATCCTGGTCCACAGGCTGAGAGGGTCCACTGGGCAGGCTAGGGAGGCTGTCCCATGAAGCTGAAGGAATAAGGACGCTATCCACATGGCCCAGCCCCCCCCTGCTGCCCCATCTCCACTGCTTCGTCCACTCCCTGACTTTGCTGAGGATCTAAGGACTGGCTTTGACAGCGTCCTGAGAAATCCTCTCTAAGCTACACAGAGGTCAGAATAGGTAACAGTGCAGTGCTTGTCACTGTACATCACCCCCCCCTTTTTTTGGAAAATCTTAAACACAATGCCATAGGCCTCCCAGTTAAAACGAATTCAGGCAGGAAATATGCACACTTTCCTAATAGGACTTCGTATCGATTATCTTATTGGAGACTCATACAGGAGGAAGGACTTGATCATGAAGGAGGAAGACGTGATCGATGTACCCATTTTACAGCTGAAGAGGGCACCAACGTCTTTAGAGCAGGGGTCCTCACACTTTTTAAACAGGGGGCCAGTTCACTGTCCCTCAGACCTGTTGGAGGACCGGACTATAGTTTAAAAAAAAAACTATGAACAAATTCCTATGCACAACTACACATACCTTATTTTGAAGTAAAAACACAAACGGGGCAAAATCACCCAGCGGGCTGGATGAATGTCCTTGGCGGGTCGCATGTGGCCCGCGGGCCGTAGCTTGAGAATGCCTGCTGTATCTGAGAGACATCCATCCGGCACATGTATTCCTAAGGGACAGCCCATAAAGTCCCCTCGGGCTCTTCAATTACTTGGAATCAGCAAGATTCTCAATACTGATGCATGCTTAATGTGTGAGAACTAATACCAATTATACAGAACTTTCAAACTGGTTCCTACACTAAGAGATTTTATATCAGTTACGGATTTTTTTTTCATATTCCCCAAATCCCAGCAGTGTGTTCTTCACCTCCCAGCTTTATCGCAACACAGAGAACAGTTTTCCTATTCTTGGCTCAACAATCTGGGTCTCCGGCTTTGCTGTCCCCAACAAAAGCTCCTAGACTTTCTTAGACTACTGGCAATTAAATTTTCCACTTGGCATTGTTAAGAGATTAAACTGTTTATCTCATGATCGTGGGCAGGCCTTTTCAGCTTCCTGCTGGGGTAGATTCAGGTTAGGTAAGGACCACAGCATGAGCCTCCATTTCAGCCCTCTCCCAGACAGGGAAGGGGTATAGTTTATTCAAGCTGCTCTTTGAATAGCTAACATTATACACCCATCCTTGACCAACAGAAGAGGACTGAACCGAGACTCCAGCTCCAACACCATGTGGGCGCAGCAGAGATGGGGCAGCTGCAGACTCACACGATTTGAGGCTTGGTGGTCAACTGCCACAGGGAGACAGAAACAAATGGAGCTGAGCCTGGGAAGAAGGTCAGCAGGGAAAAAAACACTTGCTGGGAATGGCCTCAGGTACAGCCACTGCCCCTGGAACTGCCCAGCTCCACAAGGGGCGGCATACCAACAGAGATGGTCGACTGAGCTATGTGGAGAACCGACTACCAGGGAACCAAATCCCTCTATCCCACGGCAGGCTGAGTACACCTCATGGTGCCTGACAGCATGAAGCTCTTGAAATATAAAATGCAGTGCAGCTTCTTCTTAGAAAACAGTGCGGAACCCTTATTGATTCTGATTAACTGGATTATGGAGATGGCAGGAGAAGCGGGTCGGAGGGGGGCACTAGATGAAGAGATCCCCTTCGGGAAGTAAACCCCTCAAGAGGCCTGCAGATCCCCAAAAGCCAAAGGCAGAAGTACCTCATTCAAAAACTCGAACTCACAGCCAACAAGTCAATTCAGACTCGAGGCGGACAGGGTAAGAAGCCTGCCCGTGTGGGTTTCTGGGATTGCCCCTCTTCGTGGGTGTGGAAAGCCTCGTCTCTCTCCCGCTGAGCAGCTGGTGGTCCCGCACTGCTGACCTTGCAGGTGGTGCCCCAACACCACGCCACCAAAGTTCCTGTGACGCTGTGACAAATCGTGGTAACACTCATGGTAACACATACACGCCGGGCCAAACAGTGCCCTGGAGGGCTTTCCGTGGCAGATTGTTTCCGAAGTAGCTCTCCAGGCCTTCCTTCCAAGGTACCTCTACGTGGGCATGAACCTCCAATCTTTCCGTTAGCAGCCAGAGCACATGAATTGCTGGCACCACCTAGGGACACCCATGCACTAAGAACAACTTGAAAACTGGAGTCAATCTCACGCTCCTTGGGAAGGGCCCGTCCTCGGCTATCATTACATCTGAGCATCTCTGGGGGTTAGGTAAGCCCTATCTTCGTCGCCAGCTTTCTTAAAGGAAACTCTTCAATGAAAGTGTTGAGAAACATGCCGGACAAGTTAGCAAAAAGTTTGTTGAGGAGGCTTACCAAGAAAAGAATGATCAAGTCAGTCCTCATCAGGGGAAGGGAAAAAAAAAAACAAACCAACAACTTGGAAATCCCTGCCTTGAAGTAAACAATGTCAAGTGGTCTCCCCTGCATACGCCACACAAAAGATATGTCATTATTTATCATGTGCCTTGAGACAGGGTATGCTTCTGCTGACCAAGCGATCCCCGAGCCGAGCCCCAGCCCCTCCCCCAATCAGCTCTGTTGGTCTGAGGTGTCTGGGTGATGCAAACAGGTTTGCATTAGACTACTAACTGGAGGGGCGAGGGGCGCGCCCACCCAGCCTCAGCACAGAGGAAAGAGCAGAGAAAACCCCATGGCGCCGCCTTAACACACAGGAACGCCGAGATGAAAAACCATCTCCGCGCGGCCACTGGTTTGGCTCTGTTGCTGCTGCTTTGTGCTTCCTTCTTTGATTGCAAGCCTAAAAGCCATCCCCCCAAACCCACAACTAAATAAAATATTGGGGGGGGGGGGAAATCACCCTAGAAAGCAGCGGGAAAGAAGTTACGGCCAGCCTTAATTCCGAAGCTTCCAGGAAAGGAAATGTTTGTGTTTCCACCACCGTCTGAATGTACTGGTAGCCTGTGACTATCCAACAGCAGCCCCGTAACTTACCGAGTGGATTCCGACCCCTAGCACCCCCCTAGAGCAGAGCAGAAATGCTCCCTAGAGTGTCTGAGGCTGTAAGTCTCCACTGGAGCAGACAGCCTCCCCTTTCTCCAGCAGAGCGGCCAGCGGCCTCCAAGGGTGGACCTGGTGGTGAGCAGCCACTAGCTAGCTAACTGAACTGCCAGGACTCCTTGCATGTCGGGTGCAACGCAAGCACACGCGTGCCTATGGGATCACTGGACTCTGGCCCACGGCTCTCAAGAGGGGTCCGGCTTTGTCAAAGATCGCCTTCGCCCCCGTCTCTGAAACCCAAGCCAGTCCCCTTTCCCGGGGGACTCGGCCACGGGGCTGCCGTCATTGGTCTTCCCCTCTCTGCTCTGATTCCGCTTCCCCATCGCTCAAGGCAATCGGCATGGCTCTCACAGCCCAGTGACTTTGTTTGGAATCTTCTGTTTATACCAGCATTGTTCATTGATGCTAAAGTCGGTGGGGGGGGGGTTGTTTTTGAAGTAACACGGGTTTGATGCAGTTATGAGGGATGCACACGGGGGTTCCGGTGGTGTGGCTGGGGGAGCAAGGGCTTTTCTGCCCAGTCTCAGTTTCGTCGGCCCCTCCCTGCTGGGCGGGGGGCACAGAGGACAACTGGGGGAGCAGCGGGGCGGGACACCTGAGAGGCCGACGATGTTGACGGGCCATATGTGAGGGGGCTTCAGAAAGCGTCCCCAAAACTGGCATGCGAAGACAGCGGAATGTTACCATGGGCTGTTGGAAGCCTCCTTGCACTGTGCGCAATCCCAAGGTTGAGCCATGACGGTCCACTCCTAGAGCTCAGCCACAGGGGGAAAGGGCGTTTAGTGTACAAGAAAGGCCCATCAGCACGAAGCCTTTCACTGTCCTGAATACTTTCTGGGTTTGCTTTCTCATCAGCAAAACGTGGACATTTGTGGAAATAAGCTCTAAAGTCTGGCCCTGCACTAAGCTTGGATAGCAATCCTATCCGCTAAAGACACGTAGCTGATGATTTTTAATACTAAACACAGAGGCCTAACGTCCTAATGAGAACACCTGTACGGGTGGTTATCTCCGGCAAGAGCTCTGACCTGTCCATTGAATAACGGTTCACACCTGGAAAAATGGCTGCCAGCCACGGTCTTGGCTGGGAAGATGTGATGATTGAAGAAGGCCCGTGGAAGGGCAGGAAGGCCGCTGAGAAGACCAGGAGGCTTGAGGTTGGTGCCATAGGCCTAGTGTGTCTACAGTTACGGGAATAGGTCCGTCGATTCTTCCAGGCCTACAAGGCGGCCTTGCATGTTCCACTGAGGGAAAGCTCTGACGCTGGGTGCTGGGCTGCCAAGACTGGCCATGGCCCCACCGTCGCCTGGCAACCTCAAACCCCCACATGAAAAAATGGCCATTGGCATTCTACAGGATTTTTTCCTGTTGCCCTGTAGTTCACAGCTTGCTCTGGTTTGATTTCATGACCAAAAACCAAAACTCCCTGCCACTGAGTTGATGCTCACTCATAGCAACTCTGTAGGACAAGGTACAACTGCCCTGTGAGTGTCTGAGATGGAAGCACTTTGCGGGAGTAGAAAGGCCCGTCTTTCTCCGGCAGGTGGCTGGTGGTTTTGAACTGCTGGTGCTATCTATCATAGCCCAACACTAAACACTATGCGACCAGGACTCCCTCTCATGAACAACGAGCTACACACACACACATCATTTACAAAATATCAATTCTAACTTATCAGAAAAAATAATAACAATTTCGAGGCATACTTGGCATGGGCTCTAGGAGCAGACTATGCCCCAAACTGATGGAACTCCCAACACGAGGGGTACGATCCCATCACCATTCGGGGAGTTTCTGAGTTCATTCTGAATCAGCGGATGTCTATAAGGTTTATCCCACCAAGATATAAAGCATTTTTATTACGTGCTGTTAAGTTTTGCCTCGAAAGAACTAAAGTAAAACCTGACAAAATAAAATGAACCTACACAATGGTATCCAGCCTCCTAGGAATGTAAATAAATTACACAGGACTAATCTAATCTGTAACCACATTGAACAGGTATGTGCCAACACAATCAGAAAAGTAAACGGGTACCGCTTAAAAACAAAATTTCAGCAAAGGGTTTAGAGAAGACCTCTAAGAGCTTCCAGCGGTTGATGTAATATGTTATTCTTGTAAGACCTCAAGGCTAGATAAGTCTTGACCTGTTTGTATTTTTTATACTACCTGAACATCTGCATGAAACATAACAAAGTGGAGAGCCAATCTCTCTTTTTTCTTTATAACCCATTCTCTGTTTGAAAGGATTTCAATCTGGCTGCGTGACTGTTATCTCTGATTTTAAAAGTCACCACTAGGTCTCTGAAGTGATGCTTCGGCTCTGAGTAAGCAAAGCCTATTCGGTTCCCCAAACCAAAGATCAGATGGGACAAAATCCCTCAGACGGCACAATCCATCTTTTTATTATTTTCTGCTCAATGTTCTAGCATCCAAGCAGCCTAGTCCTTAGAGGCACTCTCATTAATAAATAAAATCTCGGGCACCATCCTAATGACTTCTTTCAATGATGCTTTTTCCAAGTGAAATTACCAAAAAATAAAATTAAAATTAAAAAGAGAGAGAGAAAGTAGGTAGATCAACCAACCAGTCTCTAGTAAAGGCACAAAACTCGATGGGCTCTGAGATTCAACCTCAAGGCCCAAAGGCCACACTAAAGAAAACTTCCAAGCGTCCGGACCAGCGAGCTCTACCTCCTGTGCCCCAGGCTATGTGCCTTCGCGTGTACATCCATAAACCTAGAACGAGGCAGCTCCCATCAGACCATTCTCATCGAACTCACTGATGTTTACGAAGACTATAGAGCCATAGCGTTTTGCCTCTCTGGGACTTGGTTCTTCATCCCTACACAGATCAGAGCAACCCCCAGAAGCTCACAGAAACGTCCTAGGTTCTCCCAGATCTGATGCTGCTGAGACCTTGCCCAAAAGATCCTCTCCACCTACCCGACCGAAAAAGAGGCCCCGCCTTAAGCAAACAACACATCCAACCTGAAAGACAAGGCCATTTCCATTTTCACTGCGTTTATTTTTACACGCACGCACAGGCAACCTAGTAAATGCTTTTTTTTATGCAATGGAAAATTAAAAATTCCAACAGCCCTTTAATAAAAGCAAACCTCAAGAAAGCAAAGATCGTTTTATTATATTTCTTCATAGATTCCCCCACTCCCAGGCATAAGACAGTGTTTTTTCTGTACATATAATCGATAGTATAATTTGATAATAAATGAATAAAATCTACTTTTCAAAAGAAGATGTATGTTCTAATATAATTGCTTTAAGTCTGGCATTTCAGTGGTTAGAATACTCTGAAGCAGAATTATAGAGCAGAAGAAAGAACTTCTGGTTAATGTTCTGTCATCTTGAAAAGCCCTGAGAGATAATAGCAGTGGTTATTCGGGGCAATTCACTTCAGCCTTGTCTCGAGAAACAGTCAGTGGGAATGATGCCGGAGGAGACATTTAAGCTACTTCACACTAAGGGAGTTTCAAGTGCCTGGTCCTTTGTAACCAGACGTGCTGGTGCAAAAAGCGGGCACACTCTAATCAGAGGTATCTGCCAGGCTCACCAAAAGCCGAAAACAGGCCTGAAGATGTCCTGCCAGGCCCAGTGACGAAGTACCACTCCACAGGAGGTAAAGGTGTGGCTGTAAGAATTACAGGCGGGGAAATCCCCCCAGTTGTTTCTCACTGTCCTAAAGGGTTATGCGGAGTTAAATTGATTTGCAAGCCATGGGCTTGGGGTTTTCAATTCTCAAAAGCACATGAGAAGCTTGATTTCTACCGCATTTTCTTCTAGTAAAAGAGGCCTTGGCTCATTTTCATACAAAAATGAACTACGTAATTTTCCAGTTTGTCTCCAAACAACTTGCTCGTCACCTTGTATTTTTCACTAGAGCAAGGCCTTCTGAATTCTCTATTTTTCTGATGAATTATACCCGAGGAGGAGGAGTTACAATAAAGACCAGACAGCAGGACTGGGCTTTGGCTCTCCCCTAGACTCTGCCCGCCACCTGTAGACCTCACTGCACAGTTTGTCCTCTGCAAAGAGGTTGCCCCAAGAGCCAAGAATGGGTTAAGGTGGGAAATAAACCAGTGAGCCGGTTGCCATGAGGTTGGTTCCAAGACTGCATGTCTTTCGGAGGAGAAAGAAAGTCCATGGGACATTCGTGACTATGATCTTTCAGAAGTAGCTCACCAGGCCTTTCTTCGAAGGTGCCTCAGGGTGGGTTTGAACCACCAACTTGTCAGCAAGTGGTAGAGCACTTAATCAATTGGGCCACCCAGGAAGGTAGGGCAGTCGGAAGTCGGCAGGTGAGGAGGGGGTTGGTATGTGCAACTAGAAAGCTGAGTGTGCAGTTTCAAACCGGGGTATGGGGAAGAACCTGTGTGGAAAGAGGTGTGAGTGTGTGCATACATGCAGCAGTACGCACCAAAACAGCAAAGCCCAGAGCAGAGAATGCATTGTTGAGCCGCAGACAGCGCTGGCTGGCTCAGCCTTTATCTACAAAACACTGAGGAGCCCAACCAAGAGGCCCAAGCAGGCAAGGTGGCTAGCCTTCTGTAGACAAAATATCTAAGTAATCAAGTGTTTTTTGACCCAATGCAGATGTTCTGGTGTCATACAGATACACCTACGAGTCTATATAAGGGGGGGGGGGAGAATGTAGCAGCTGATCATGCAAGCATTTAGGCAACAGCTCCAAAGTCCCGAGATCCCATAATTTCCCAAGAACCCAAATTTCCCAAGATCCCAAAATCCCACAGTTACCTACTACTCCTCCCACTACCCTGTGCCCCACCCACACAACCACATATACTCACGGACACACGCGTGCACTCTCCCCCACCCCCACTCCCTCCAATCAGCCTCACCTGGTCTAATGGGTGAAACTGGAAGGGGAGTTTTCTGTTTCCTTAGCTCTCTTCTATAGGTGTTTAAAAACCTGTTTCCAAGTGGAAGCCGGGATGGGCCACAAGCAGGCCTCACTTCGACTTCTAGATCTGCTAGCTAACTGGAAAATACCATTCAACTTAACCCAGTGGCTCTTTCAGTTGATATCCCTCTGGAAAATTAAAAAATATATATATTTATATATATCTCACCTGTCATTATTTAGCTCCCTTTAAGCTCACTTCCTGTGAAGAGCCCATCAAACAACATCGGGAGACCTAGAAACTGTTTTGAAAGCCAGCCACTAAGCGCTGCTAGCCCAGCACTTAAAAAGGTGAAAGAGGAGAGGATGCTAAGTTGATAGGCTGTGAAGACTGTGCGTCAGGGCTGAAAAAGTCACTCTGAGCAGGGCGACAGAGGGCCAACTCTTCTTTACTAAGCCTCTCATTGCTGGGCAAGAAATCTGGACTTTCCACCTGTTCTCCACCATGTCCCGCCCCTCCAGGTGCACCCGCCCCCTTCTAAAGGTGGGGTGCCTGGTCCTCGGGAGAGCAGGTGCAGCGTGCCTGGGCCCTCTCCTAGTCACAAAGTTCCAGGCGGATTGGGGCTAGACTTTGCATACACATTTGCCTTCAGCTAACCAGCAGAAAACACAGCTTCATGAAGAGAAACGACTGGTCTTCAAAAACGGAGGCTGTGATTTCCGTGGCACTCCAAAGCCAAGAGCCAGTCTCACTGCCCTCGAGTCTGTGCCCACTCAGCACAGCCCCTGGGACAGGGCAGTCCTACCACCGTGGGCTTCCAAGACTGCTCTTTACAGGAGCAGAGAGCCTCGTCAGTCTCCCAAGTAGCAGCTGGTTTCGAACTGGCTACCTTATGGCTAGCAGCCTGACGCATAATCACTGCGCCACCAGTAAGAAAGAAATACACTCCAAAGTCCAAAACACTTTTGAGAAGGGCATAAAGTGGACATAAAAATCTCTCAGTTGTTTTCGTGAAAGGCACTGTGGTCCAGTTAATAGCATTTGATGTTCAGAACGAAGCTGACAATAACCCACTACAATAAGCCCTCGCTATCCTGAAATCTGAAGGCTACCCGGAGCTAGCACAACCACCCCATGCTCGGCCGTTCCGAAGCACAAGACACTGAACAAGGAATTTCCCCGCACACAACAGCGAAGAGGAGGAAACGTTTCTCAGAAAGTCGAGCTTCAGCTCGTCGAGCTTGTGTAGCCACCAAAGAGCGAAAGCAACCGAGGACTCAAATGACTTATGTCATGAAAGTAACGTCCTGTCTACTGCCGCAGCCGGTGCGGGGTCAACATGGTAACTCAAAACAGGCACACAAAAATGCCCTGAAATGGAGCCACTCAGGTGGGCCAGCCTATCCAGCGGCCCTAGAGACAGCACCCTGGAGCACAGGCAATTCACTAAAGAAGCGTCACTAAAACCGTCTGCTTCGTTCAAAACATGCTTCCCTCTTACTGACGTCAAACTGTGCCTCGAGTGACTTCGGCCCCACTGGTCTGGCAATGTTCTTCTCACTTCAGATACTGAAGCTTGGTGGTCCCTCACCCCATCGCTGGGCCAGTCCCTTCTCCATCTGCAGGTCTCAGGATCTTGCCACCTAATGAAAACCAACTCTTCGCCCATGATGTCACCAGAGCACCCACATCTAAGCAGAACACGCATCTTTCCCACCACAGCACGGGGGAGGGGGGGGAAAGGGGGGCCTCACTCGCTACCATCAATTCGGACTCACAGCAACTCTCTCGGGCGGAGTAGAACTGCCCCTGTGGGTCCGGGCCGAGCTGATGCACTAGCCCCTTCCTCACTTCTCCTTCACCGAATGAATCAGAATGCAGTAGTGTTTCACCTGGTCAGACAAAAGCTACACACAACACTTCTGTTCACGGTCTTTGAGGATTCCTCGGGAAGTTTCGATGCCTTGCAAGCTCACTGAACCAAAAACACCACACTCACTGCCATCAAGTCGACAGAGCAGTGGTTCTCAACCTTCCTAATACAGTTCCTCATGATGTGCTGATCCGCGCCCCCAACCATAACATTATTTTCATTGCTACTTCATCACTGTCATTTTGCTACTGTGGTGAATCAGGGGACGCCTGTGAAAGGGTCGTTCGACCCCCAAAGGGGTTACGACCCACAGATTGAGAACCGCTGCTATAGGGCAAGGTAGAACTGCCCCCGTGGGTTTCCAAGACTGTAACTCTCGACAGAAGTAGAACGCCTCATATCTTTCTCCGGTGAGGCAGCGACTGAACACAGAACCCTGTTCAATCCCAGCAAGACACTGCATGCGACATGTCCCCAGCAAACACACCTGGAGAGAACTGTACGTTGCAACTACCTCAGGGGCCTGGATCAGAGTCTTCACGGTTCAGTATGAAGTTAGAAAAACAAAGTGCACACAAAGCATCAGAGGCCTGCTGACGGCCGCATGAGCCCGGGGAAAACCGCAGGCTGAGACTTACCACTCTGGGCTTCTGCTGGTCCACGGTATGCAGGAAGGCAGAGTTGGGGTCCAAGGAGCGCTCAGGGTCACTGGAGATGTCCTCCTCTGAGTCCTCATAGGATGAGAAGCCCGTGGAGGAGGCCGAGGAAGAGGACAGCTTCCTCAGGGGCAGGGTGCCCCGGGGGCTTCCCTGTGTCTCTTCCAATCCCCCTTCCTCCTGTTCGCCCAGGTCCGTGATGATGACAGCCGGGATAGCAGTGGGGCTACAGACCTCCCGCTGGGAAGGTGGGTCCTTCTGACCTGCACACACCTGCTCCGGCATCCCTTGGGCATCTCTGTTCTGCTGCTGGCTCTCCCAAGGGTTCTCGGCCTGTATCCCAGTGCCACACCTCCAAGTTAGACCCATTTCTTCCACGGGCCCCTGACAAGCTCTGGGGGTGCCAGGCTGCACACCCACCCTGACCCTAGAAAGGCCAGGTTCCTTCAGCTCTTTTGTGCCCAAACAGGCCAAAGGCTCCAGCATTCCTTCAGAGGGCTTCCCCACCTCCATATCCTGGGTCCCCAGTGGGGTGAAGTGGCTGCCCCCAAACAAACTGAGCCTCGGGGACTCATCCTCTCCTCTGTGAGAGCTCTGCTGAGGCCCCCCAACCAGCCAGGTGCCACTTGGGGTCTCCTTGGGACCTAGGTTTCCAGTCTGCCTTGGCCACCTCCAGACCTCAGAGGGCTCCAAGCTTGGTGAGTTCACGGTCATCTCCTCCAGCCTGTCAAGGGCTTCAGGCACCCTGGAGCCCAGCATGCCACAAGAAAGATTTCCTTTCCCCACTTTCTCAGGGGGCTGCCCACCTCTGGGCGAGCTGCTATCCACGGCTGGGTTTCTCTCGCTGCCCAGAGAAGGCAGCTGCTTTTGCACCATAGTCTCTTGGGAATGCGCACCCCCAAGCTCCATGAAGGTAGGAGTTTGTGAACAGTGTGGCCCAATGGAAGTGGCTCCCGTTGTCACTTCTGTGGTGGTCACAAAGTTCGCTCGGTCCAGGCCCAAGGAGGGAGCCTGGTAGCTCATTTGAGAGGCCCTCAGGTCAATTTCCATAGTTTTGGCTGAGCTACAGGGGGGGCTGCCAGAGGACCTTTTCTCCATTCTCACTGATGTGGCTGGACCCTGAGCCCCTGAGCCTGTCGGTGTGGCCCGAGTGGGGACAGGTACCACCATACCCTCCTTGTCCTTCGTGGGGCACAGACTGAGAGCCCCTCCTCTCCTCTGCGAGTTGGTCTCTGAAGTCTCTGAATATTGTTCCCCCCAGGACTTGGTCCTCCGGTCCTCACTATGGCTGCACTGAGCCAGGACCCTTCCAGGGGGCTGGCTGCTGCTGCGGAAGGGGCACGGGGAGGGTGAGCGAGTCCTGCCCAACCGCGGGCTGCGGGGCGCTTGAATGGCGGAGCTCTGCGCCTGGATGTGCGCCTCGAACATGCCCACTTTCTGGTTCACCTGCACGTTCTGCAACTCGCGCTGCAGGATCCGCAGCTTCCCCTTGGCCTCCTCCGGCCCAGGTGAGAAGACAGGACTGGCAGCCACCACCTGCTGCCCGTCCCCTCTTAGGCGACCCGCCCAACTCGGACTGCCCACGCTGCTGCTGCTGCTACTGCTCAGCCGGCGCCGGCTGTTCAGCCAGCCCCCGGGGCTCCCAGGCTCCTCCAGAGACGGCGACTCCGCTGGAGGGAAGAGGAAAGAGGAGCCTGTCCCAGGGCTGAAAACGCTGCCGGGGCTCAGCAAGGTCCGTCCCCGGGACCCAGGCGTCTCGGGGCCGCTGGAGCCCGGGCCTGGGCCGCCGCTCTTGACCTCGTTGGTGCTATTCATGATCACTAGGCTATTGAGCGCATAGCAGTACACAGCCATAGTACTGGGTCCGCCGCGCTGCCCGCCGCGGGCGCCTCTTCTTCTCCGGGCTCCGGGATCAGCCCCAGAGGCCTGGTGGCCGCGGCTCCTCGCGCGGGGGCGGGGGCATGGCCTGGACAGCGGGCTCGGGGCACGATCGCGGGCTCAGCCCCAGCCCAGAGCTCCATAAACAGTCGCGCGCCGCGCCGCTCCCTGTGGAGACACAAGTAGAAAAGTCCAGGCTCCGAAAGATGGGGGGTGGGGAGCAGCTAGGATTAAGTGCAAGTGGGCATTCGCCTACAGGGACCCTGTGGCTGGCCACGCGAGGGCTCACGCCCGCGGTACCCGGTGCGGTGTGGGTGGGCGTTTGCCGGTGTGCTCCCACTGTCTAGCGTGTGTGACACGTTTCCTTCACCTGCGCGAGGCTCGGGCTCGCCTCGGGACCCACGAGCACCACTGGGGGAGGATGCCGAGCGACTTGGTCCCTCCGAGTGGGACGCGGCTTCTTGGGCCACCCCACCCGCAGTCCGGGTCCCCACCCCCACCCCGCCCTGGACCCACACTGGTCATCTCCGGCAAGGCCCTCTGGCAGCCCCTACTCCTTTCTCGGGGTCCCCCCACCCCACAACAAACCACCCTTTCGGGGCATCAGGAACTAAGTCAGAGGGAACCTGCGCGGGACCTGGCGTCCCGGAGCTCCTGCGTGCGCCTGGGTCGGGGAGTGGAAAGTGGGGGTGCCTGCGTGCCCCGGGCGTACGTTCCTGACCCTGACCCCCTGGGCTGGGTGCCTCGGCCTAAGGAGGTCGGTGCCCGCAGCAGGAGGGGGCGGGGGGGCGCAAATCAGGGATTCGCGGGCCCCACTCTGCCAGCCTTCCCCTAAACAAGTGTTGTGAGTCTCGGCGCGCGCCTGCGCGTGCCCGGGGAGGCCTTCCCTGTACCGGAACCAGTAACGGTCGCCCCCTGAAGCAGCCCACCGGCGCCGGGGATGGAGGCGGGGGAGGGTGCGCGCGCGCTCCAACCCCCGGTGCGGGTGGGTGTGCGCGCGCACGAGCCTGCCCTCCGCGCGCCCGGCGCGTGAGCACGGCCCGCGCCCACTCGCAGCAAGCCCGGCGCGCGTGCGGCTGCAGCCCCGGGGTGCGCGGCGCCCTGGACCCCGCGGCCCGCGCTCTGAGCGCCCGCGGGCGGCGCAGCCGGTGCACGGCGCCCCCGCATCCCAGGCGGAGTCGGCCTGCGGGCCGGCGGCCGCGGAGCCGCCCGAGCCCGGGAAGCCTGCAGCGGGGCGCCGAGGCGGTCAGCCCGGAAGGCGGGTGCGAGAAACTCTGAAAAGGCGCCGCTCCCTCCTTCGCAACCCCCCCCATCTCCGCCCCCTGCCCCCCAAATTAAAGCCCCTTTCTCGTCTTCCCAGCCCACCTCTGGGTGCTCGGTCGGAACCCGGAACGGCCAGCCCGGAGCAGTGAAGGAGAGCCCCGAAAAAGCCGCCCAACTTACCTGCCGTGTCCGAGATCCCGGGTCCGGTGCAGACTCGCTCACCCCAGGGGCGCACGACTTTGCTGGGGCGAGTGGCTCTGGGAGTAAAAATGCTCCAGAAATGATCTCCCCGCCAAGCTATGACCCAAACAAACAAGCCAAAAAGTGCGAGTGCGAAAGAGGCGCCACGCTCCTGTGCGAAGGGGCCGGCGGTGGCGACGCCTAGCCGGCCTGCACACCCTCCTCGGCCGCCCGCGGGGCCACTCGCTGTCAGCGTCTGCTCCGGCCACTTCAGTGTTTGTTCAATGTGCGACTCAAAAAAAAAAAAAAAAGAGGGGGAGCCTCGGGTGGAGGAGGGAGAAAGGCGGGGTGGGGGGGGGGCGGAGAGGCAAGCAGGAAGGAAGTTGTGAGCTTGTCTGGGGTTAAACTCAGCGGAACAAGTTTTTCTTTTCTTTTTTTTTTTTTCTATTGCTTGGCAGAACCCGGAGGGAAACACTTTAAAAAAAAAAGTTTCCATTGTTAGCTAACACACACACACACCAAAAAAGACTTTTAACTTCTGCGGGTTCAAGATATACGATCCGTTTTCCACCCCTCGTTCGAGTCTTGCTTCTCTGTTTGAAAGATGTTTTTAATAAAGTTTGGAGTTTGCGTTTTAAACAGCCAATCGAGACTTATCTTTTTAGCATGTAAGCTGGGTGAAAATACTGTATCAAGATGGGTTTGGTGCTCTTAAATACAAACATGCTAAAGCAACGAAGGTACATCCGGGTACCCCTGCAAAGCTGCAAATGTGAGGTGCCTCCACAAAGTATTTCGGAAGAGTGGTTGGGCTTTGAGTTGTAGATGATTTTGCAGTGTAATCGCTAGGTGTACAAACACGTATTGACATGCAGCATATTTATAACCAATACCCCCAGCAAAAGGGACTTTCTTTTGCACCTCCCGCTGAAAAATATTTTAAGAAAAGGCATAGTACTGGAGCGAAGGCAGTGTGAGCTATGTGTGAAACCTGGATACTCCATCTCCTGTCCACTGAGTCATTTCAGGCGGCTTCCTTCCCCACCATCAGCAAAAAAGAGGGACTGGTCATCACCCAGCGTGACACAGCAGGAGATCCTGCACCATTTAAGCTACCAGTGTGGTTTTGTATAATTCCCTAAATCTTAAACTACAGCGATTATTGAGAAGAGGGAAAATACACCCTCAGGGTTGAGGAGATTTCAAAATCTAAAACCTAAAATGGTCCTTATGACCAGGCCAAGTCAGCTAAAATTCAGGCGGAAATTTTGACTTGCATATCTCTGGCTTGTTTATGTAACAATATTGTTAAAGGTGTCCAAAGCAACTCCTTGCTCCATTAGGAAAAGAGTCATTAAATCTGAAACCACGAGATCTTCTCACCAAAAATTCCTGGGAATCAGACTCTGTTTCGTTTCTATTTTTAAAACTGTATGCCGTGGAAGAACTGAGATGAATTCCCCACTCCAGATCCAATTGAATAAATAAAACCAGGCCGGCTAGTGGTCAGGTATTTTGAGGCATTCCTAAAGCAGAGAAGCCCGCCTTGCCCTTAGTCATTCAGTTGCTGATGGGGCCTTGCCCTTAGTCATTCAGTTGCTGATGGGGCCAATGGTAAAGCTGAACAGCTGTGAATTCGAGCCTACTCAGAAGCACCTGGGAAGACAGTTCTGACCATCTGCTTCCAATGAGGTCACAGCTTCAAAAATCCTAAGGAGCCATTCTACTCTGCTCATCTGCGTCACCATGAGTCGGAATGAACTTGACAGCCTTCAACAACAGGAGTGGCAAGAAAGGTGAGCTGCCAGTTCCTAGCATTTGTTTATTATTAGGAAATACTGTTCCGGGAGATGCCAGCATCTATTTCCAATGGCATGGCAGCAGCAAGCAGAGGAGTTAGCAATGTATCCTTGGAGCACAACTACTTCCTGGTCCTGTGGAAAGCCCACTGTCACTGTCTCATGAGACATCCTCAACCTTTCCCGAAGATCCAGAGACTGAGACTTCCTAGATCTGCAGGCCCTCTTGAGAATCCCCCATCAGGAGGCTTGTAGAAGGGATTTTGGCCTTGGGCTGGAAGTAGGACTAGATGATAATTTTTACCAATCTAAAGTTATAGCAGTACCACAAACCAGCAGGAAATTTGGTGTCAACTTGGGTCTTGAGAGGATTAAGAATGAAGGGGTGGAGTCTATTCTGTAAATCAGGTCATAGTCAATGAGGCCTCTGTGTGGGCATGGCCTTCTTCTCCTGAAGGTTCTGGGAACTCCTGTATTTTTCCTAATTTGAGGCGGGAAACACTTTCTCTCTCTGCTCACTCCCTGAGAGACGCTCAACTGACAAGACACATGGCATTATGCAGATAGACCAGGTGCCCTGGGAACTGGAGGAGCCATGTGGAGACCCCTGCCAGTGCTGAGGTGCTTCTACCGCCACTGGATCCACAGGACTTCGCATCCACTGGCCTGTGATCTTCCTGTATTCGGTGTCTGTCATTGCATGTGTTTTATGAGCCTGAAGAGGACTTTATAGGTTGGTATCGAACATATGGTCTAATATGGGACTTATGGACTTGATCTGGACTGGGCTGGATGTTTTCTCATTATTTAACTGCTCTTGAATATAAAGCTTTTTCTTATGCACACATAAGTGTCTCTTGGTTTGTTTTCCTAGTCATCCCAGACTAACACAGAAGGGATTTCGGCCTTGGGCTGAAAGTAGGACTAGATGATAATTTTTACCAATCTAAAATTATAGGAGTGCCAAAAAAACAGCAGGAGTTAGCAAAAAAAGTGGGACAAAACTCACACCTGGCAGCTGTCATGGTCTGCTTGCCTCCAGAAGCAGAATCCAGTTGGTGTCTAGGGTCTTAAATGAATTTTTTTTAATTACAAAATACTTTTTATTTGCCATAGGAACCTTGATGATGTAACAGATTAACCCTTGGACTACCAACTTAAAGGCCAACTGCTCCAACCCGCCAGTAACTCAACGGGAGAAAGATGAGGCTTCTGGAAATACTGACAGCTGTGAAAATTCTATGGGGCAGTCCTACTCTCGCTTAGAGGGTCTTTATGATTTGGAATCAACACAATCACAGCGTGTTTGAGGCTTGGATTTTTGGTGGTGGTGGTGACAGTGTTATTTACCAAGTAGAGCTTTAAGTACATTATTAACATTCATGCATTTTTATCTTCATAACAAACCTTTAAGAAATCAGGTGCCATCGAGCTGATACCGTCTCATAGCAACCCTTTAGGACAGGGTAGAACTGTCCCCGTGGGTTTGCAAGACTTGCACACTTTAAAGGAGTAGAAAGCCTGATCTCCCTCCCTCTGAGCAGCTGGTGGTTTCAAATTGCTGACCTTGCAGTTAGCAGCCCAACCACTATACAAGCAAGGCGCCTTACTTTAGAGATGAAGAAACACAAGCACCGGGATGTGAGCAGTTTGTAACAAACAGACAAACAAATCCTACTGCTGGAAAGTGCAGTCTGAGTCCAGAATTCATGTTTCTCACTATAATTCTATGCCACAGTTATAAAACTAAGACTCAACTTCATAAAGGACATTTATGAAAAATCTGCAACATCATACTTAATGGTGAAAGAATGACTATTTTCCCCCTAAGACCGGCAACAATTTTGACTGTTCTCACCACTTCTGTTCAGCTGCTCTGTTTTATTTTATTGGAAGCTCCAGCCTGTGCAGTCAGGTTAAGAAAGGCATTCACACTCAGATTGGGAAGGAAGGAGCTCAGCTTCGTTTGCACAAACAAACTACAAAACTGCCGTTTATGTAGAAAAATATATGAAGTCTTTGAAAAAAATCTTCCAAAACCAGTACATGAATTTAGTAGGATTTAAGATCAATATAGCAAAAACAATTGCATTCATATAAACTAGCACTAGCAGAAATCAAAATTAAAGTCATTGCCATTTATAATAACAAAAAATTTACTTGGGAATTAACCTGACAAAAGATGTCTCTTTTAAGTGAAAGCAATTTTTTAAACTATTAAGAAACCTTAGATGGCTTAAATAAATAGAGGAATATTCCATGCTTAGCACATTTGATATGCTAAGATGCCAATTTTCCCCAAATTGACCTATGAATGTGATGGTGATTACCATGGTAATCTCACGAATTTTGGGGGGGGGGGTAGAAATTGACAAGTCAATTCTAAACTTCACGAGGAAATGTAGAGGACCTAAAACAGCCCAAATAACATTGAAAAAGAATGGAGTAAAATAACTGATTTTGAGGTTCATTGTACAAATTATGAAGCTACAATAATCAAAACAATGTGGTATTGGCATAAATTTAGGCAAATAGATCCATAGGACCGAGTAAAGAATGCAGAAATAAACCTACACAAATGAAGGGGCTTCAACAATTTTGTGAAGGAATGGAATTAAAAGATAATAGAATTTTCCCACACTTTTTTACCAAGTCCTCTTGTATATGGACAATGGATTTTTTTACGCGGGTGCAAAATAATAGAGAAAGGATAGCCTTTTGACAAATGGTACCGGAACAATTGGCTATCTATATGCAAAAAAAAGATTTAAAAAAACAGTACCTTATCTCAAATATAAAAATTAATCCAAACATTTCTCATAGAACTAAATATAAAGCCTGAAATTATAATTTTATATGGCAATATACACCATCTTTAGAATCTTAGATTAGGCAAAAATTTCTTATCTCAAGCATCAAAAGCATGACCCACAAAATAAAAGTTTTGTAAATGGCAAATCAAACTGCATCAATTTTTTTTTTCAAACTGCATCAATTTTTAAAATTTTTCTAGTCCTTCTAAAGACACTTAGGAGAATGGAAAGATAAACTACTAGCTGAGAGAAAATATTTGCAAAGCTACCTATTCTTAGCAAAGAATTTTCTATGCAGAATAGAGAAATCATCAGTTTCTGTGAAATCAATTTCAACCCACAGTCACGTAGTAAAGGACCCCGTGGGTCAGAATAGATATCAATGGTTATCTTTCCAAAGTATATTGCCAGGCCTTTTTTCCAACGCACTTCTGGGTGGGCACAAACTTCTCACCTTTCCATTAGCACCAAGTGTGTTGACTGTTCGTACTGCCCAAGGATTCTTCCACTTCCTATATGACTTTGTTAATCATTTGCTGCACTGTAGAATGCAAGTAGTCTTAGACTTCCTCTTTCTTGGTTCACTACTTGATAGTGAACTCTTCAAAAGAAGGATCTTGACTTTCTATTTGTCATCGTAGCCCTAGATTTTATCTTCATATCTTATGAGGTTTTCTTTACTAATTTTTACTAATTTTAAGAGATATCGTTGAAATCGCTATGCAAAAGGACTAAGGAACAGCACTGCCTAGAACGCTGCTGTGCCCTCTTCCCACCAGGTAACAACTAATTCCAACTGTCCAGCAAGGGGAGGACTGAGGATTGAGATCTACACCAACTTTCATCTTAGCCCACGCAACTTGTTTTGGACGTGAGCCAGGGACCGACTGACCTTGGATGCATTTGCCTCTGCAGGTCATAGGTTAGACTTCTGGGTGCAGAGGCAAGTGAATCGAAGGTCACTCAGGGGAAATGGCAGGCTGCTGATGACTCCCAGGATCAGCTGGCAATGTGGCAGACTCCTGGCTCAAGTCCACAGACCCAGAGGTCAAATAACACGCCAAATAGATCCAGACCCAGCCAAAAAGGATGCAAGTCTTTCCACAGCATCCACCTGGAGTAGAAGCAGGCCACATCCCCAAGGAAACTTCCTTTCAATTGACTGGATGTTCAAAGCATGATGTCAGTTATAAAACATTAGATCTCAGCATGGGAGATGACTGCATCCTAACTGCCAAACTAGTCTCCAGCCTAAGGGGCAAGCCAAGGGTGCATCTAGGACAGCTCTGTAGGAAAGGGAAGCATAATTTAGAGCTCTCTGCGGTTCTTCTAGACTCGTCCACGGCTGACCTTCAGCAAGTAACTGAAACTTCTGAGCCTCCGTTTTGAGATCTGTAAAATGGCAAACATAATTATAAGACTCATTTCCAGTGTTCTTAGGAAGATCTTTAAATAAGCACAACAGGAGATGAGAATTCTTTTAAAATGGCCTCTCAACCCCTTGGACCACTCATACCCAAAAGATCTGAGACGTAGTGTAGCTAACACAAAATCTGCCTGCACATAGTTGTTTCTAGAATGAGCTTCTCCAGCACCCAGAACCCCCCCCCCTTCCTATACGGATGCCTCTCTGATCTCTAGATGGTGAGGAATTTGTGATCCCTCTGAGCAGCTTCTATCAGCTCCCTTTATATCTATCTTCAGAAACTCTAGAATCAAATGACAGCTAGGCAGCAATGCCTACATTTAGGCCCATGAATCGTTTGGGAGGTGCCAGTTGCCACCATCCAAAAGAGTCTGCTTCTCCTGCTCCCTAAATGGAAATGCTCTATACCAAAGGACCACTCTGAACACACAGCCAAGCATCCCAGAGAAGACAGGATTCCCAAAGACAGCTTCTCCACAAACTGTCCAGTGACCTGGCATGACAATACAAGACAGACAATTAGAATCTTCCTCTGTGAACTGAGCAGCAAGATCTTGAGGTAAACTTGGGGCCCAGGAGACATGTGCCAGAATTAGAAAGGAGCAGGGATCAGGAATGAGTCAGGGATGATGTGTGGGTGAGTAGAGAAGGGAGTAGAGAACAGATGTGTCAAGACAAGAAAAGCTGCCTGGGTGACACAAGCCAGAGAAGGAAAGGCAGGAAATTGCTTCACCTAATAGTGGCTTCCCAGATCCTATTCTCATGGAGTCTGCCAGGGTTCTGGGTCTGCCCTTAGCTCACAATAGACTTGCACTCCCTCAGGCCAGCTGAAGGCAGCTCTGTTTCTTGCACCAATAACAAATGCCCATCGTCAAGAGTGATCGCACATCCAACTGAACATGTCCAACTCTACCGCAACAAGTTTCCTTAACTGGAGAAATCGATCATTTAACAGGAGGCTGCAAATAATGGTCTTTCCATGAGCTACGTGAAGCCCCCTTGTATTAAGTGATCTTTGCTTACCCAATGTCCACCCGATATTTCATCAAAGGCTATATCTGATATCCCAGGAGGATGGACCAGAAAGGCTAGCCACTGGATTGTCAGTTACTGGTTGGTTGCTGAAGTGTCCTGCACCCTGGCTGCTGCCCTCCCCCGCCCCCCGAATAACTATGGGTGTGTGTTTGGCTCTTTGGTTTCCAAATTAACTTGGGCTAGGGTGCTAACTCATGGCAAGGAGACCCAGGAGAGGCTAAGAAACTAGAACACAAAGTAGTTCATTTGGAAGGATAGTCCTCTTCACTGGAAACACTATTTTGTGTTTCCACAGAAAACTCGATTGGTGTCTTATTCGTCTCCCCTTTCCACACTGGCACAATCCAGGATTGAGATGTAGAACCAGTCGTCTTGTATGGTGCTAGAGACACACAGGCAATTTTTTCCCACTCCAACTCTCTCCTTCTCCAGGGACCCATACTTTTCTTTGTCAATTATTAAGGTCCCAGGTAACAGAGGAATTACTGAAACCAGAATGAAGGCTGAACATGGTAGTGGGACAGGAGGAAAGCATAAGGAAATAGAGGAAAGGAGTAGGAGGCAAAGGTCATACCTAGAAGCCTAAATACAGATTTGTACATATGTAAATATATTTATGATTATGGGGGAAATAGACCTATGTGCATATATTTATAGATTTAGTAGTAGGGTAGCAGGTGGACATTGGGCTGCCTCATGTGCATTCCCTTAATACAAGAGCACCTTGCTCAGCTAAACGGCCATTTCATGATACCCACCTTTCCAACATGATCGCTGAAGACAGACGTGTGCGTAAGCAAACGTGGTGAAGAAAGCTGATGGTGCCCGGCTATCAAAAGAGATAGTGTCTGGGCTCTTAAAGGCTTGAAGACAAACAAGCGGCCATCCAGCTCGGAAGCAACAAAACCCACAGAGAAGAAACACAGAAGCCTGTGTAAAAATGAGGTGTTGAAGAGATCAGGTAGCAGACACCAAAGAACGAAAACTATCATTGTGGTATCACCTTCCCCACATAAATGGTGAAGACGAATGTGTGCATAAGTAAGTGTGGTGAAGAAAGCTGATGGTGCCTGGCTATCGAGAGATATAGCATCTGGGGACTTAAAGGCTTGAAAGTAAACAAGCGGCTGTCTAGCCCAGAAGCAACAAAACCCACAAGGAAGCAGCACACCAACATGTGTGATCATGAAGGGCCGAGGGGACCAGGTTCCAAGCACCAAAGGCAGGGAGTGGGGGTGGAAATCATATCATCGTGAATGAGGGGTGCACGTGATGGGGATCCAATGCCCACCTGTAGACAACTGGACATCCCTTGCAGAGGGGTAGTGGGGAGGAGATGAGTCACTCAGGGTTCAGGTGTAGCAACCATGAAACTAACAACCTTCCTCTAGTTCTTAAACGCTTCATCCCCCCAAACTATCATGATCCCAATTCTACCTTGCAAACCTGGTTAGGCCACAGGATGCACAGCAGTACAGATGGGAACTGGAAAGACAGAGAATCTAGGACAGAAGGACCCGTCAGGACCAGCAGTGAGAGTGGCGATACCAGGAGGGAAGGGGGGTTAGAAGGGGGGAACTGATCACAAGGATCTACATGTAACCTCCTCTCTGGGGGATGGGCAACAGAAAGGTGGGTGAAGGGAGACGCCGGCAGTGTAAGATAAGATAAAAATAATAATTTATAAATTATTAAGGGTTCATGAGGGAAGAGGGAGTGGGGAGGGAGGGGGAGGGTATAAAGGAAAATGAGGAGCTGATTCCAGGAACCCAAGCGGGAAGTGAACTTTGAGAATGATGAGGGTAACGAATGTATAAGGGTGCTTTACACAATTGATGTATGTGTGGATTGTGATAAGAGTTGTATGAGCCCCAATAAAATGATTTTTTTTAAAACACAAACATGGGTTTGGTTTGTGTTTTCTGGTCCTGTGCTGTCTTTTCTCTCTTGCATAATATTAAAGTGCTTGACTTGACATTCAATTCTTTGTGTAATTTGACCCCACCTACATCTTCATTCGATCACTCACCTCTCACCTTCGGGCGCCTTTTCTCTCGCCACGTTGCCTTCTCTGTGTTTGCTGTTCTCGCACATCTCGGTGTTTGCTCACTCTTTTTTCTTAAACTTCTTTCTCCAGTCACCACCATTCCAACACTGCATTGATCCCTCAATAGCTTTCTCATGGAAAGTGTCTCTGACGGATGCACACTGTCCCTTCCTCTTTCTGCAGCCTCCAGAAGGCTGGGTCAGTAGTATCTGTTCAACGCATTTTTATCTGCCTTGCACTTCTAGGAAGCTCTGCATAGTCTTTCCCCATGAAGTTCCACAAGGAGAAGCCAGCTATGACATTTCTATGTATATATCCATCCTCCTCAGCTGCTCAATAGCTTCCCTTTCCCTCTAAAAAGTTATTCATGATTGATTAAGTCTCTACTATAAAATAGTTTTTGAAAATGCTTGTAGGTTTTCGGTGGCTTCGTCCTCTGAAGTGCCCCGCCAAGTCCTTCTTCAGGGTCTCTTCTTAGTCTGGACACGCCTCTGAAACCTGTCCACTTTGGGTGACCCTGCTTGCTGGTATTTGAAATACCAGTGGCAGCTTTCAGCATCACAGAACACACAAGCCACCTCAGTACGACAAACTGACAGACAGTGGTTTTTCAAAAAGCTGAAGAAGCATTGGAAACACTCGGGCCAGGAAATCTGGAAAATAACTACTTGGCGAACTGACTAGAAGATATTCTTCTTTGTTGCCATTCCAAAGAAAAGTGACTCCACAGAATGCTCAAACTATAGAACAATATCTTTGATATCGCACACCAATAAAATTTTGCTTAAGATCATCCAACAAGGGTTGCAGCAACGTATTGACAAGGAGCTGCCAGAAGCACAGACCGGATTCAGAAGAGGACTTAGAACAAGGGATATCATTGTTGATGACAAATGGCTCTTGGCTCAAAGCAGAGAAGACCAAAAAGATGTTTATTTGTGCAAAGGCATTTGACTGTGTGGACCATAATAAACTGTGGACAACCTTGAGAAGAATGGGAATTCCAGAACACTTCATTGTGCTCATCCGGGATTGGAACATGTATCAAGATGCAGTTGTGCAAACAGAACAAGAGAATACTGTATGGTTTAAAATGAGGAAAGGTGTGTGTCAGAGATGTATCCTCTCGTCATATTTGTTCAGTCTATATGCTGAGCAAATAATCAGAAAAAAATGAATTATTTGAAGAAGAGTGCAGCATCAGGATTGGAGGAAGGCTTATTAACAACCTGTATTATGTAGATGACACAACCTCGCTTCCTGTAAGGTAGGAGGACTTGAAGCACTTGCTGATGAAGATCAAGGATCGCAGCCTTCAGTACGGATTACAACTCAATGTAAAGGAGGCCAAAACCCTCACAATCGGAACAATATTGTAAATAAGTAACACCATGATAAATGGAGAAAAGGTTGAAGTCGTTGAGGATTTGTCTGCCTTGGATCCACAATTAATGTTCGTGGAAGCAGCAGTCAAGAGACCAAAAGATGTACTGCATTAGGTAAATCTACTGCACAAGACCTCTTCAGAGTAGTGGAGAGCAAGGGTGTTGCTTTGAGGACTAAGGTGGGCCAGGAAGTTGGACATCGAATAAAGAAGACAGTAGAAGAATAGTTGCATTTGAATTGTGATGCTAGAGATGTAGTAAGCACCAGGGACTGCTGACAGGACAAATAGATGTGTCTTGGAAGAAGTAAGGCCAGAGCACTCCACAGAGGCAAGGATGACAAGACTTCATCTTACACACTTTGGACATGTGATCAGGATAGACCAGTCCCTGAAGAAGAACATCATGCTTGGTAAAGTGGAGGAGCAGAGAAAAAGAGGAAGGCCTTTGATGAGATGGGTAGACACAGTGACTGCATCAGGGGGCTCAGGCACAGGAGCAACGGTGAGTCTGGAACAGGACTATATAGTGTTAGGTGTAGTGTTTTGTTCTGTTGTGGGTTGCTGTGGGTCAGAGCCAATTCAATGGCACCGAACAATAACAACAACATAAAGATATATAGGTTTAGGATTCAGCCTTATTTACTAAAATACACAGTCTTGTCCTCTGCCCCTGCTGGTGTTACTGTTCTTAGGCGCCATTGAGGGTTAGTTCTGATTCAAATCAACTCTATGTACACAGAACAAAACACTAGCTGGTCCCTGATCCTCAAAATGATTGCTGGGTTGGAGCTCATTGTTGGAGCCACTGTGTCCATCAGTCCTGATGAGGAGCTTCCTCTTTTTCGTGGCCTCTATTTTACCAACCATAATGTTCTTCTGAGACTGGTCCCTCCTGATAATATATCCAAAATATGTAAAATGAAGAGTTTCCCCATCCTTGCTTCTAAGGAGCATTCCAGTTGCACTTTTTCAAGACAGATTTGATTGTCCTTTGGGCAGTCTATTGGGTATTCAATATTCTTCATCAATGCCTTAATGAAAATGGATCACTTCTCCAGCCTTTCTGATTCATTGTCCGGCTTTCTCTTGCATGTGAAGTGGAAGAAAATGCACTAGCTTGTCCTCAAAGTGGCCTCCATGCTGAGTCTTTGGCAGCAGGGTTGCCCAATGCCAAACAATCTGATTTCTTAGCTGCTGCTTCCATGGATGTTGATTGCAGACTCAAGCAAAATTAATTCTTTGAAAGGGTCTTGTCCATTTATCAAAATGTTGTTACTGGTTCGGTTGCAAAGGCCTTTGTCTTCTATAACTTTGACTTTTCCCAACATTTTCCTCCCACTCTAATCAGGGCCTTTGACTGTGATCCCTTCCAGGGTAGTTGGTAGTGATAGCCAGGATCCATCTACTTCTTTACATCTCAGGGCCGTGGAGGCCAATGTTTGAGTGGTCCATTTAACCGCTGGACCAGCGAGTTCCACAAGTCTCTGATTTTCTTCACTCTGTATTGCTCCAGAAAGGGATTGACCAATAGTTAGACCAAAATATGATATAGAACATTGTCTTTGTGAACTGTTACGCCAATTAACCTTGGTGTCCACAAGACTATGGTCTTGAGCCCCCAGGTCCAGAAATTCATTTTTTCAACGTGGTTGGTTATGTCTAATAAGTTTGCATAACTTTACCCTCTGTGTTTTTATTTTATTTTTTTAATCGTTTCATACAACTCTTATCACAATTCATACATACATCAATTGTGTAAAGCACATCTGTACATTCTTTGCCCTCATCATTCTCAAAACATTTGCTCTCCACTTAAGCCCTTGGCATCAGGTCCTCATTTTTTCCCCTCCCTCCCCACTCCCCACTCCCTCAAGAGCCCTTGATAATTTATAAATTATTATTTTGTCATATCTTGCCTGGTCCGACGTCTCCCTTCACCCACTTATCTGTTGTCCGTCCCGCAGGGAGGAGGTCACATGTATATCCTTGTAATCAGGTCCCCTTTTCACCCCACTCTCCATCTACCCTCCCAGTATCGCCACTCACACCACTGGTCCTGAAGGGATCATCCGCCCTGGATTCCCTGGATTTCCAGTTCCTGTCTGTACCAGTGTACATCCTCTGGTCTAGCCAGACTGGCAAGGTAGAATTCAGATCATGATAGTGGGAGGGGAGGAAGCCTTTAGGAACTAGAGGAAAGTTGTATTTTTAATCAGTGCTACATCGCACCTTGACTGGTTCGCCTCCTCCCCTGATTGACTTATTTCACTCAACGTAAGGCCCTCTGAATTCTTCCATGTTATTAGGGGTTTTACAGATTCATTGTTATTCTTTAACGCTTCATAGTATTCCATTGTGTGTATGTCCACTAGTTTGTTCAGTCATTCTTCCATTGAGGGCTATTTAGATTGTTTCCATCTTTTTTGCCATTGTGAACAATACTGCAATGAACACAGGTGCCGTGGTTCCTATTTCTCTAGGATACACACCAAGTAGCCAAAGTGCTGGATCATGTGGTATTTTCTATTTCCAACTTTTAAAGGAAATGCCATACTTTGGTTGTATCATCTTACACCCCACCAGCAGTGTATGAGGGTTTTAGTCTCTCCCCACCATCATGAATTTGCTGTTTGCTGGAACTTTGATATCACCGCTGGATCAAGATGTTATCTCAATAATGTTTTGATATGCATCTCTCTAGTGGCTAATGGTTGATAGTATTTCTTCGGTTTGTTGACTGCCCAACTGACTCCTTTATTGGAGCATCTGTTCATTTCCTCTGCCTAGATCTAAATTAAATTATATATCTTTTTGTTATTGCAGTGTTAACATTTTCTATAAATTTCAGAGATTAGTCCCTTCCTTGCTTGATATGTCATTGCAAAAAAAAAGTTCCTGGTCTGTGAGTTCTCTTTTTACTATTTTTGTGAACTCTTTTTACACACATGAGTGTCTACTTCTTAGGAGGTCCTAGTCTTCTATTTTTGTCTTCTGCTACTTGTGTATTTTTAGGGACATTTGATAGTGTCTTCATGCCATAAATTAGGGGCTCTTAGTTTATCCCTATTTTTTTCATTGTAGAGCTGCATAGTTTTAGGTTTTCCATTTAGGTCTTTAATACATCTTGAGTTCATTTTCTTATTCTTCTTTTTTAATCATTTTATTGGTGGTTCGTACAACTCTTACCACAATCCATCCAGACATCCATTGTGTCAAGCACATTTGTACATTTGTTACCATCATCATTCTCAAAACATTTTCTTTTTACTTGAGCCCTTGGTATCAGCTCTTCATTCTCCCCACCCCACCCCCTTTTAAAAATTCATTTTCAAAGATGGTGTGAGATATGAGTCCCTGGAACATTTTTTTGCAAATAGATATCCAATTTTGCCAGCATCATTTGTTAGAGAGGCTATTTTTGCTCATTAATGAGTTTGGGCCTTTTGTCAAAGATCAGCTGGCTATGCTGTTGTTGCTAGGTGCCATTAAGTCTGCTCCAACTCAATGTGTTAGGTTGGGTTTTCTGTTGTTCTCTGTTAAGTGCCATCAAGTCAGTGCCAACCAAGGGTAATCTTATGCACCACAGAACAAACATCATCCTCACAATTAGTTCTTTGATTGAGGCCATTGTTGCAGCCACGGAGTCCATCCATCTCCTTGAGGACCTTCCTCTTTTTCACTGCCCTTCTTCTTTACCAAGCATGATCTTCTTCCCCAGGGACTGGTCTCTACTGACAACATGCCCAAAGTATGTCAGACGAAGTCTCCCATCCTTGCTTCTAAAGAGCACTCTGCCTGTACTTGTTCCAAGACAGATTTTGGCGGTCTCTCGTACTTTCAATATCCTTCACCAGCACCACAATTTAACTGTATCAAATCTTGTCCAGTCTTCCTTATTCAATGAACAACTTTCACATGCATAAAAGGCGATTGAAAATACCCTGGCTCATTGATTCATGATCTTCAACAAAATTTTACTTGCACATGATACCAATAATATTTAGAAATGATATTCAGCAAAACTGTACTTGTATGCGATATCAGTGATATTGTTCTGTAATTTTCACATTGTCTTAGGCCACCTTCCTTTGGAATGGGCACAAATATGAATCTCTTCCAGTCAATTGGCCAAGTAGCTGCTTCCTACTTTCTTGGCATAGACAAGTGACTAGTTCTCGTGCTTTCGGCTTGTGGAAACCTTTCCATGGGTATTCCATCAATTCTTGGAGCCTTGTTTTAGGTAGTGTTTTCAGTGCAGCTTGGACTTCTTCCGTCAGTACTATTGGTTCTTGTTCATATACTATCTCTTAAAATGGTGAATATCGACGAGTTCTTTTTGGTATAGTGACTCTATGTGTTCTTCCCATATTCTTTTTTTTTTCGCTTTAAAGTCCATTTGTTTATTTTTTTTAACAATTTATTGGGGCTCATACAATTCTTATCACAGTTCATACATATACATACATCAATTGTATAAAGCACATCCATACATTCCCTGCCCCAATCATTCTCAAAGCATTTGCTCTCCACTTAAGCTCCTTGCATCAAAAAAAAGAGGAGGATTCCCATATTCTTTTGATGATTTTTGCATTGTTCAAGATTTTGCCCATAGAACTTTTCAATATTGCAACTTGAGGCTTGAAGGTTTTCTCCAATTCTTTCAGACTAAGCTATGCTAAGCCGGCTTTCTAATGGCAGGTCTTTGTGAACTTCGTAATAATATCTGACTTTGTCTTGTTGAGCTACCCTTGGACATTTCTGTTCAACTCTTGGACTTCACCGTTTCTTCCATTTCTTACCAACTCTACAATTAAAAACGAGTTTCAGAGTCTTTTTATCTTTGATTTGATCTTTTATTTACTTCCTATCTTCATGTATGACGTCTTGATGTACTCCCATAGTTCATCAGGCCTTCTGTCATTAGTGTTTAATGCAGCAAATCTGTGCTTGAGATCGTCTCAAAATTCCGGTGGGATAGACTCAAGGCAATATTTTAGCTCTGGTGGGCTTGTTTTAAGTTTCTTCAACTTCTACCTGAATTTACATATGAGCAATGGATGGTCTGATCCACAGTTGGCTCCTAGCCTGACTTTAGCTGTTAATATTGAGCTTGTCCATCATCTATTTCCATAGATTCAGTTAATTTGATTTCTGTTTATTCCATCTAGAGAAGTTCATGTGTGTTCGGTGTTGTTGAAGAAAGGTATTTGCTATGAACAAGTCCTTGGTTTTACTAAATTCCATCATGCCATCTATCTCCATATTTTCAAACTACTGTTCCTTCTTTGTTTCCAACTTTTATTCCAATCACCAATAATTATTAATGCATCTTGATTACATGTTTGATCAATTTCAGACTGAAGATGTTGGCAGAATCCTTCCATGTTTTATCACTAGCTTTAGCAGTTGGTGCATAAATTTGAATAATATTTGTATTGACTGGATTTTTCTATATGCAGATAGATGTTATCCTATCACAGCAGCATTATGCTTCGAGATCGATCTTGAAATGTCTGTATTGACAATGAATGCAACACCATTCCTCTTGAGTCTGTCATTCCCAGCATAATAAGCCATATGATTTTCTGATTCAAAATAGTTAGTGCATCTCTCCATTTCAGTTCACTTGTGCCTAAGATATCCATCTTTATGCCTTCCATTTCATTTCTGAAAACATCCAGTTTTCCTGGCTGCATACTTCCGAAGGCACTCAAAATATGACTGAGGAAGAGCAGCCTTCTCAAAGTAGAGGCAAAGTACAACATGGATGAAATAAAATATGTGGATAGGAAAGTCTTCCTTTGTTGATGGGGCATGGCTTAAAATTAGTAGTAACAGCTACACACACCAATTACTAATTAGAACTTAGAATGTACTGAGTATTCTTTTGTATATGTCAATACTTCATAAAAATAAATATAAATTGTCCATAAATGAAAATAAATCTAAATCTTCCATCTTCTGAATCCTGATTATTAGTATTCCATTACAAAGCCCTTCTCCTCTCTGTTTGGACTACGTCTGAGAGAGTGTACAGTCTATACATTGGTGTCTTCCAGTGAACCCTGAATACAAGAATCACTAGACAGGAGCACATTCTCTGACCCACTGTTCCCCATCCCTGAGCCTATCTTTCAAGTAGACAGTCCTTTAGAGCACACGACTTATCTGCCAGACCTTCCTTGATGGACATAGGCAAGTTAGTGGACAGGAGGGGCAGAAAGAAGTCATCATTCTGGAAGTCTAAAGGGATAAGAGGCCCAGCACCCCCAAATCAGGGAGCCCCTGGCATTCTGCTCAGGAAACCCTGCGCTTCTCTTTGCACAGACAATAAAAGATCTTTCTATGTATCTTGCACACAGTGTCCACTTTATGTCAGTTGAACAACAAAGTAGGACAAGGATCCACAGGTGCGGGGCAATACTGCACAGGCAATGTCTGCCAAGAAAGTGTGGCACAAGAACATGGTGGACGAGACGCCATTGAAGTGCAGCAGACAGTCTCAGACATGAAAGTGCTCCAAGAATGGGCCACCCAGGCAGGGGGGGGGGGCGGGGACTGCTTGAAAATCTAACTTGTTAGGGGATTAATCAAATAAAAGACTCAAGAAGGAAGAGATTATTATAAAAAGAGATTATATAAAGGAGATTATAGAATTACTGCTTTTTGTAAAAAAGGGAGGGGAGAGAGATGGACAGACGGATAGACATAGAAAAGGAAAAAATGTGTAGAGTTGTGGCTATAAAACAGAATGGACATGTTCTCCGTGAACTCTCACATCTGACCATATCAGAGGGAAAATGGATTTGACGCTCCCATCAACGACTGAAAGCAGAAACAATAAGGATACCAATATAGCCTTCAGCTGATAGTTTTCCTTATTTGGATAATTTGTTTCTGTTTTGCCTCTGTCCTGCGTAAGTCTTAATAAGAAGAATCTCTATAAAATATAAGGAGCACTAGTGGTGTGGTGAGTTAAAGTTGGCCTACTAACCACAAGATCATCAGTTCAAAACCCTCACACTCTCAGAGGGAGTAAGATGAAATGTTCCTCTCCTAGAAAGATTTAAAGCCCTGGAAACTCTCAGAGACCATTTTACTCTGTCCTAAAGGGTCTCTGTGAGTCAGAATCAACTTAATGGCAGTGAGTTTGTTTTTGCTTTTGTTTTCTATAAAATGCATTTGAATTTGAGGGTTGCTTGCCCTCTGGAACATTTTGGCATAGTTGGTGAAATCCAAAGCCACATTTTCTAGTGGTGCCTCCAGTAGCCAAGGACTGGCACGGGCACCAGAGAAGGGATGTTTTGCCCTGTGGTGGTAAAATAATTCAATGTTTGAATTCAAAAGAATTCAAATAATTTAACAACCAGCTCAATGCCCTGATGACCATTTTGAGTATAAAAAATGATATATCAAAAAGATTTTTAATTCATACAGTGAATACTAAATAAGAACAATAAAAGACGCACAAAACTAGATTGTTATGAGTATTTATTAATTAAAATATTAAAATATAATAATTAAAATATTAAATAACACCTGACAAAACAATAAAACTGTTATTTAAGATATTTCCACATTGCTTCTTGATTGGCTTGCGATGTTCTTCACTTTTAGCTGAGCATCATCAACTCTGTGATTTCTCTTTAACCATCTTTTCTCTATAGGTGTAGGATCCCAATCCTTTATAGCAGTGGTTCTCAATCTTCCTAATGCTGTGACCCTTTAATAGACTTCCTTATGTTGTGGTGACTCCCCAACCACAAAATTATTTTCATTACTACTTCTTAACTGTAATTTTGCTACTGTTATGAATTGGGCAACCCATGTGAAAGGGTTGTTTGACCCCCAAAGGGGTCGTGACCCATAGGTTGAGAACCGCTACTTTAGCGCTAGGCCAGTTAGACAATAGTCATTGTGTTTATATTAGAAACAAGTTGGCTTCTCTTCTCTGAACATATTATGTTCAGCTTTGGAAAACCCCTTACAACTTCTGCTGAGCTCAACAGCAATTGCTCTAACAATATGTTTAGCTCTTTGAAGACTGTCACGATTTGCAGAATTCACTCATAATCTCTCATGGGAATATGGGTGGGCATAGCACAAAGCTGAAATGGGTGACAGCGTGTCACACTCTGATCAGTTGACACTTTTCCTCTTTGCATTATATGTTTGTTTACTGAAGTAACCAACGCAATGGAATAAACATGGAGTGTGTCATCAAAAGTAGAAGGAATTTTATTAAATGAATAAATAAATATAACAAGGATAGTTCTGTCTGTCTAATTTTTTACACCTGTGGATGAAATGAATATTACTACAGGAGCTTAGAATATGCTGTTGCGCTGATTAACATTAAAAAGGAGTGAGGAGATAGCTGTGAAAAGCACCGTTTTAATAACCAGTTCACCAAACTCAACAAGAAATGAGGTATCGGTTATGCTAAACCAGTGGAACCTGGCTAAATCTCACCACGGTTTTATCCTGACATATTCCATAGGTCAGGGTAGCCCATGAGGTGGTAATTGGTTTTTGAATCCTTATTCCAGGGTTTTCTGAAGCTCTTTTGAAATCTCATGAAGTCAAGTTCTGTTGTTGCTATTGCCCATCTAAGAAAGGTTAAAGTTTTCTCTTGGTTTTCCACCAAAAGTAGGTTGTAGGATGCCGACTGGGGAAATGTAGCAGCAAGAAATGAAAGCCAAACATGATGGTGGGACAAGAGGGAAGTAAAAAGGAAATAGAGAAAAAAGCAGGAGTCAAAGGAGATTTATAGAGGTCTAAATAAAGGCATGTACATATGTAAATATATATACATACATATATATAAGAGGGGGAATAGAACTATGTACTCATATCTACATGTTAAGAATTAAGGTTGGAAATGGACATAGGGCCTCAACTCAAGTACTCCCTTAACACAGAATACTTTGTTCTAACAATCCGGCATTCTGTGATGCTCACTTTCCCAACATGATCACTGAAGACAAAATGGATCCATAAGCAAATGTGGAGAAGAAAGCTGATGGTGCCTGGCTATCAAAAGATATAGCATCTGGGGTCTTAAAGGTCTGAAGAGAAACAAGTGGCCATCTAGCTGAGAAGCAATAAATCCCACATGGAAGAAGCACACCAGCCTGTGTGTTCATGAGGTGTCGATGGGATCAGGTATCAGGCATCTAAGACCCAGAATAAAACCATACCTAAGGTGAACGGGAAGGACACATGGAGTGGAGATCCAATGCCCATCTGTAGACAATTAGACATCCCCTCACAGAGCGGTCACAGGCAAGAAATGAGACAGTCAGGGTGCAGTATAGCACTGATGAAACACACAACTTTAGCTCTTTGGTGCTTCCTTCACCCCACTATCATGACCTCAGTTCTACCTTACAAATCAGATTAGACCGGAGCATGCACACTGCTACAGATAAGAGCCCGCCACACAGGGAATCCAGGATAGATAAACCCCTCAGGGCCAACTAGGAGAGTAGAAATACCAGGAGGGGAAGGGGTAGGTGTGGGGAGACAAAGGAAATTGATCACAATGATCAAACTAGAACCCCCTCCCAGGGGGACGAATAATGGAAAAGTGGTTGAGGGGTGGTGGAGGGCATTGTAAAATATGGAAAAAATAATCTATAACTTATCAAGGGTTCAAGAGGGAGGGCGAGTTGGGGAGGGAGGGGAAAGAAATGGGGAGCTGATAATAGGGGCTCAAGTAGGAAGAGAATACTTTAAAATTATGATGGTGGTACATGTGCAAAGTGCTTGACACATTGGAGGAATGTATGGATTGTGATGTAAGAGATGTAAGAGTACCCAATAAAAGTATTTTATTAAAAAAAAGAAAGTTATCTCTAGACCTAGGCTATGGGAGAAATGCCTTTGATGGTCTATAAAGAATCCAGGGGAACTAGCAGATAAATTTGTAACCCAGTGCTATTGAGTGGATCCTGACTCATAGCAACCCTGTATTGAGTTTCCAGACATCCTCATTTTTCTCTCGAGGAGTGGCTGGTGTGTTTGAACAGCTGACTCTTGGTTAATAGTCTGATGCTCTACCAGGGCTCCTACAGAAGTGGAAAGGTAGGTTCGACAATACAGCTCTTTCAAATGCCTTAAGATTGTGTTTCAACACAGGGAATCCAGGACAGATGACTCCTCCAGAACCAGTGATGAGAGCGGCGATGCCTGGAGGGTGGAGAGAATGTGGGGTAGAAAGGGGGAATTGATTACAGGAATCTACACATAGCCTCTTCCCTGGGGGAGGGACAGCAGAGAAGAGGGCAGGGGGAGACGTCAGACAGTGTAATATATGACAAAATAATAATAATTTATGAATGATGAAGGGTTCATGATGTAGGGGGGAGTGGGAAGGGAGGGGGAAAATGAGCAGCAGATATTAAGGACTCAAGTAGAAGGCAAATGTTTTGAGAATGATGATGACAACAAATGTACATATGTTCTTGACACATGTATAGATTGTGATAAGAATTGTACGAGCCCCCTATAAAATGATTTTTTTTTAAAGATTGTGTTTCAACAGCAGTAGGATGATCATAGCTACAGATTTACAAGGGACAAACAGGAGGCTGCATACTGCCTTAAAGAGTTACAGCCTCAGAAACCTTACAGGGGCAGTCCTCTCTCTCCTACAGGGTCCCAATGAGTCACAATCGACCTGACGGAAGTAGATTTGGTTTCAGTTTGGACAGATTGATAAATTTCAGGACAATTTGCACATGTTGAACTTTAACCTAATAAGGTGTTTGTTTTCCTCCTCCCCTCTCCCCCAACTGGTGGCAGTGGTGTGTGGTTCTGGCTCTATTTCTTGCAAGGGTGTTGTTGTCTTTGTTGAGCAGAACAGCATGAGGTTCTTTCCGTGCAAGTTATTGTGCTACAAGTTTTAAAAGCCAGTGGGCGGTCACTAGCTGTGAAAGATAATTAAAGATTTTAGTGGGTAACACATTGGATTGCTAACCACAAAGTCAGCAGTTCAAAATCACCAGACCCTCTGAGACAGAACAATGAGGCTTTCTGCTTCTGTAAAGATGAATAGCCTTGGAAACCAAAGGGACAGTTCAACTTTATCCTATAGTGTCAAAACAAGCCAGTTCAGAGCCAAGAAGTTCAGGCAGCCTGCCAATAGTTAGTCAAAGTCTCTGCAACTCCGGGCACCCCCGCTTTAAGAGACACACTGTCCAAAACCCAGGGGGGGTCCCCATGAGGATTTTATTGAACTCAAGGGTCCTAAACTTTGAGCTGATTTTAACTTTCTCAGGAATTGGGAAACACCATATCTGAGGACAATACAGAGTTTTCTTACAGGACCTTGTCCCATATTATAAATAAGTATTGGCTCTACCACATATTTGTACCTCTCTGGTTAGCACAGTCTATTTAGGATCCATTTTTTTATGTATGTGGCCATTTTTAAATTCTCTGTGCAATATATTAGTGTTTCAGAACATTGGGTCCTTTTTAGGAATTTTATTTAGTCCTGGCTGATGTTTCAGTCTAATTGTTAGCATCCGTGAAATTTGGACACCTGGTTTGGGCTTATGCTTTAAACTTTAAACTGAATGAATGTCCTACACTGGTTCCTGAAATTAGGTTCTTGTCTTTGCCAAGAGAAAATTTTACTCTGGCTAGACATAGAGGCAATGTTGGAGAATTTTATTAGACACTCCTAGGATGGAATGGCCACAAAACTGGTATCAGCTTTCTCTCCTGCACATGCGTATCGTGGATTTTTATGTATTCCAACTGGTGAAATTGTCAGAACTTCAGTCCAGGAACTCTCTGTTCCTATAAGATGACATCAGGCCACAAGGAGTTCTGGGGACCAAATGCTGAGGGTGAGCTGTAATCCCTAAGGTGATGCTATTTCTGTGTGAAATAGTTTAAAGATTTTGTTGAAAGAGAAGGTGTGTTAGTCTGGGTACTTTAGAGAAACAAATCCACAGAAACTCATGTATAAGAGAGTTTTCTATAAAGGTTAAGTGTGTATCAAGAAAACATCCTAACCCAGTGCTGCCCAATCCCACAAGTCCAACATTAACCCATATGTCTGACACCAATCCACAAAGACCTCCTCCATCTCACAAAACACACACTATGATGCTGACTGCAGGAGGAAAGCCAAGTCAGTGAGTGTATAAGCAACTCAGCACTGACAGGGGTCTCCACACAGCTGTTCCAGCACCCAGGGCTGCATTGGGGTAGGTCCATGTGGTTTCTCCTCAGAGATGGCTTGCAGGAAGTGAGCCTTGCCAGCTGAAGCAGGGAACTGGCTAAAGCAGCTGCATCCTGGTCCGACCATCAGAAAGCAAGAGACCCGAGAACTAGAAAGGCGAGGCTCACTGAGCCATTTCTCCCTCTGCCTTTCAATTAACCCCACATGTGTTTATCGGCCAGGTTGGCACAATAAACTACCTCAGAAGGCCTATACAAAGTCTCTATTTCTAGTCCAAGTCTCTACTTTTGCTTGGTCTCGTTCTCTCCTGAGAGAATTTTGTACACATAACTCTTCATGGGATCGGGTTGGTGTTCTCTCCTTCTGTAGCTGCTTCCAGCTTATATGGGGCATAAAGTATCACCTTGCCTATATGGGTAGAACTCTTTCATCTTCTGCTCTAAATTAGGCAAGCAAGCTCCTCTGGGTAAAGAGATCATTGAACTCATTCACAGGCATAAATCTGCTTGTAGGATTTGGTCTTAGTTTGGGATAATGTGGCTTGTAAATATGTGGGGTTGAGATCGGTCTTCTTTTACCAGCTTCTACGCTGAAATCCAGGTTTCCTCAGGATTAACTAGGCCTGTTGTTTCAGAAAATCCTGCAACAATCCCACTTAAGTTGTCCTAGGGGAAAACCTCACAATGGTAATGATGGGACAAAAGAAAGAGGTGCGGGGAATGGACTGACACCCCACCAATGTTGCATATGTCTGAGAACAGTACAAGACTAACAACAGCACATGTCATTAACCGTTTCCCTGACCCATCCTCAAAGGCTCTTAATCTAAGTCTTATTGGAATAGCAGCCAGGAAGGGGTTGGTTGGTCTCACGGGCCAGAATGCAAGGACAAAGAAAGAGAATTCCTTTTTCCTATAAATCCTCATTCTGAAGACACCTTTAGGCCAAGCTTTCTAATTCTTTTGGGGGGTACCTAGGTGTTTGTGTCTGCCTTAGTTAACTGATGCATCCACTATCTAGCTCTTTCTGTGCGCATACTACTCCCTGCTTTCTGGGCTTTGTCTTTAGAGTTCGGTGGTTAGCCAGAGCTGTGTAGACTACTCATGATGGCTTTAAAACTAATTCAAGGACTAGGATGGGGACAGGGCTCTATTTGCAGACTGAGGATTTCTGAAGAAAATGTGCCTTCTGTTTTCTGAAGCTAAGACATTTCCTCTTCTTGACTAGAGGTTGAGGTTAGCATACTAATGTTTAACCTGGTTTTAGCTGGACTCCCAATGGTGTGTTAGTCTGGGTTCATGGACATGGATCTGTGTACAAAAGAGAGTTTTATATCCCAGCCCAACCCATTCCAAGCCCATAAGTCTGATATGAGCCCATATGTCTGATGCCAATCTATAAAGTCCTCTTCAGACTCACAAAACACATGTAATGAATGATGTCAAGTGCAGGATGACCACAGGCCAGTGGGTAGAAAGTCTTTAGATCCGGTGACGTTGTTAGCATCTCAGCGCTGGCAGAAGTCTCTCTGTGGCTTCTCTGGTTCCAGAGGTCTGGTTGCATCAGGGTAGGTCATGTGTCTTGTCAGCTACAACATTTCCCAGGGAGTGAGCTGAGAAAGTGAGAGAAGGAGGAAAATACAGGAGTCCCCAGAATTCCCAGGAGAAGGCCATACCCGCACAGAGCTCTCATTGGCTATGATCCCCATTGACAGACTAGACTCCACCCCTTCACACTAATCCTCACATTGACAAATGATTATATAACTACCACACCAAGGAAGGCTATTTTTAAATCATTTTATTATGGGCTCTTACAACTTTTATAACCATCCATACATTGATTGTACAAGCATGTTTGTACATCATATGTTGCCATCATCATTTTCAAAACATTTTCTTTCTACTTGAACCCTTGGTATCAGCTCCTCTTTTCTACCCTCCTTCCCCCATCTTCCCACCCTTGTGTCCCCTTAGTAAATTATAAATTATTATTATTTTCGTATCTTACATGGACCGCTGTCTCCCTTCACCCATGTTTGTGTTGTTTGTCCCCCTCAGAATGGGGGCTCCATGTTGATCATTTCGATCTGTTCTCTTTCTCCCCCTTCTCCTCACACCTTCCCCCAACCTTCATGGTATCGCTACTCCCATTATTGTTCCTAAGGGGTTTATTTGTCCTGAATTCTGTATGTTGAGAGCTCCTATCTGTACAAATTTGTAAGGTAGAACTGGGATCATGATGGTCATGATAGCGAGCGGGGGTGGGGGGGAGGGAGCATTAAAGAACTATAGGAATGTGGTGTGTTTCGTCAGTGCTATACTGCACCCTGGCTGGCTCCTCCCTTCCTTGTGACCCTTCTGTGAAGGGATCTCTAATTGTCTACAGATGGACTTTGGGTCTCTACTCAGAACCCCCTCATTCACATTGATATGCTTCTTTGGTTTGGACCTTCTGATACCTGATGCCATCAACACCTTGTGATCTCATGGGCTGGTGTGCTTCTTCTAAGTGGGCTTTGTTGCTTCCCTGAAAGTTGGAAACTTGTTTAACTTCAAGTCCCTAAGCTCCAGAAACTATATCTTCTAATAGCTGGGCACCATCAGCTTCCTTCACCACATTGATTATGCACCCATTTTTACTTCAGCAATCGTGTCAGGAAGGTGAGCATCACAGAATGCCAGGTTGTTAGAAACAAAGTATTCTTGCATTAAGGGAGGGCTTGAGTAGAGGTCCAATGTCTGGCTACCTTTATACTTAACAGATAAATATTTGTACATAGACCTATATCCCCATCATCATATATTAATATATTTACATACATACATGCCTGTATTTATACCTCTGTAAATGTCTTTTGCCTCCTAGTTCTTTAGTTCTTTCCTCTATTTCCTGTACTTTCCTTCTGTCCCACTATCATGTTTGACCTTCATTTGACTCTTAGTAATTCCTCGGGGCCACATTGCCCTTGATCAAACCCCACTTGATCTACTCCTCACCATCAATTTTAGATCACTTGTTCCCTTGTCCCTGGGTGTGTTGGCTCCCCTTCTCCTGACCCCTACCCCACCACCTTCCCCTCTCCCCTGTTCTCCCAGAACCATCAATCCCATTGTTTTCTCCTCTGGATTGTTTATCTTGCCTATCTTAATTAGACGGACATGAAAAAAGAAAGAAAGAAAGGGCCTAAAAATTATTTCAGTTGTCCCTTATGTATGTTTTCCGATCGAGTCCGATGCAGTACCGAACCCTGCCCTCCGAGTCTAAAGTCTATTTTCGGGATTCTTCCAGGACTTCATCGCTCTGCTCCCCTTGCCGCTCAGTTGCGCTCCCTTTGTGTTTTCGTCCTGGGGGAAGCGGGGCCAGGGTGTCAGACTGGGCACAATTCCAGCACTCTATCTTCAGCGCTGTCCCTTGCAGAGCTGTGGGTCACTGAAGAGGTGTCATGTCTTGTGGTCCAGCTGGCCCTAACGTCCTCTCTGTGCCTTGGCTGCTTCAAGCAGGAGGGTCGTCCCGGGGGCTTGGCGGGCTGTATAGGGTTATTGTTCTTGTTCGCTCTCCCTCTTAGTTGGTCTGGGCAGACCTGCCACTCTCTCTGAGCTGCATCTTCAGTGCTGTCCTCTGCGGTGCAATCTTCTGGGGAGAGGACCAATGTACCCGGGATTAGGGCTGGCCCTGCAGACCTTTCTGTTAGTTCGCTGCTTCGTGCAGGTATGTTGCTTCGTGCAAGGCTTGGCTCACCAGGTTGAAGTCTGGTCCCTCTCCCTTTCCTGTGGAAACATAAACAATACCCTCCCTGTGGGTGGGTTAGTGCCCTGTTCCCCCACTAGGATGTCCCATGGAAGTCTTCTTAAACTCTTGGTGCTGATTTTCTCCCGGATCTCATCAGGGTCTTTACTAAGTGATCGATGCGAGCTAGCTCAGGGAAGCACCTCTCAGTGTCATCAGAACCTCTGTCCATCACCTTCTTCCAAGAATCACAGCTGCCCTTCCACCTCCTCCGTAATCTCTGCTATTTAACCCAGGGTGATTGGTGAATATCTCAAGGGCTTTCCTGATTCAATTGCACCTTAACTAGGGATTAAAGTTCTTCAAAATGAGCAACCCCTACCTGAGTGTTAGAATAAGGCTTCTTCCTGCCTCTTGTTTTACAGCATGCGGTGTGTTGACATCAATCTTCCAGTATTTACTGCATCTTTACTATGAATAGGTGCCCTGGTGGCCTAGTGATTACACACTGGGCTGGGATCCACAAGGTCAGCAGTTCAAAACCACCAGCTGCTCCTCAGGAGAAAGACGAGGTGTTCTACTCCGGTAAAAAGTTACCGTTTCCGAAATCCCCAAGGTCAGTTCTACCCTGTCCCATAGGGAGGCTATGAGTCGGTATCAATGGCAGTGAGGGGAGGAGGTTACTATGAATATTTAAAGAATCCAGAGTTCCCACGGTACGTTACATGCACGTTCAACAAGAGAGTTCCTATCGGAATCAGCCGAGACCAGGAGTGAGAGTGTTTAAAATGGTGTGACCGGATGCACCACACAGCAACGCGGACTCATAAAGGTGCCGAAAACTCCAGCGGAACCAGAAAGTACAGAAAGGTTATATGTGATAACCAAGTCTCCATTAGGGAGTTGTTGCCAACAGGATTGCTACAAATAAACAGTTTTCCCAACTGCAATTTTACCTTGGTGAGGTTATTCCAGAATTTACTATTATTAACACGAGGGTGGGGTGGACAAATTATGGGCTGCAGTTTCAACCACTTTGTTAAAACTTTCTCCATACCACCCACCCAAATCCCAAAGACAGGCTCGGTGCATTACTACAAAAGTACCTACTTTCACTGCAAAGAAGCGAAGATATTTTTTAGTAACTGGGTGTGACATAAGTAATCATTTAACCCAAACCTAAGTGGGGTTAAAACATGGTACTATAGGCAATTGAGTTACCAATGGGATAGTGCAAATTTAACCTTAATTGCATGAAGTCAAAGCTTGCACAAATTTAAAGTGGAAAGGAGCATAAAATGATAGTTTAAAATGGAGCTTCTCTTGGCAAATCCAGCACTGGGTCAGATAACCAGAACTTGTCCTAGATTGTGACAGTCTAAGAAAATCATTCTTAGTCCAAAGCGTCTATCCTACTAAAAAGCAAACAGTGACTAGATAGGTGATTAACACACTTTTATATTGCACGCTATCAACACCGATTAGCTGAAAGATATTACAAGTAGCACATGTGGGGATAATCAAGTTTTACTTATACATATTAGAGGGGAGGTTGGTTGGCAGTTAATTCAGGAAAGCACCTGAATTTCAGGTTCAGTCCTCTAGCAGGCTTGGTCGTCCACTCAGCAACTTTGGTCTTTAGCTAAGAAAGGCGTACAGAAGATTTTATGTCTTGTAATTTTGCAGCCAGCAGACTTACATGCATTCTCTCAGCCAAAGCAATCTGTAGTACCTGGAACAGAAAATAATAAGCAAGGATTTACTACCCGGTGGCATATGTATAACAGACCTAGGGTGCCGATTATTATGCAACCTTAGAAGCAGTCAACATCCAGAGTCCCTTGACTTGGGAGGATTTGGGAATATGCTTGTTTCTACCTGCAGCAGGTGTTCCAGCTTTAAATTTAAAGAAGGACTTTAGCTCCTTTTATCTATAAGGAGCAGGCTTGATGCTAAACAAGGAAAGGTCTATTCAATGTCTTTCTTATGGAAAGACCCCTCCCCCGCCCTTCCTCCTTTCTCAAAACTTATTAGCAAGATCAATAGGATGGTTGGTCCTCTCCCTAACCCTTGTCATTTCCTCTTTATGTGTGGGATGGATTGAGTTGATAAACTTACCTTTTGCTGTTCTTTCCCCGGGGTTCTCAAGATCCAGTTCAGTATGTTTCATTGCAGCTTCTTGGAGTATTTTTCAAGAGGCTGTCAGGTTCTCATGGTCAAAGGTAGCTAGTGTGTTAAAGTCTGCTTCTATATTTTCAGGTTCTGGTGTATTCTTCCCCAAGATCAGCAAGAATTCCTGTACAGTTCAAGCTCATTCTGCTGGGCTATGAAAGCCTTTTCCACAACAGGTCTGGTGCTAACATGGTTTCATAATTCATACAACTATTTTCAGGCCAAATTTCCCCCTTGCCTAACACACTGAGGCCATGCCATGTTATAAACAAGTTCATCTTTTCTCTTTTAGGGTCTGAGGATTAGACTTGGGATGCATCCCAGAGGTGTGTTTCTCTCTTAAAACATATATTATTATAAATTAACCACGCCGTATTATGTTTTGTCAACTATAGATGAAATGTTGCTTTGCTGATGAAAGCTTAACCAAAATATTCCAGCAGAGAGATGGACCACATCGGGCTTATGAAAAAGATGCAAAAGTTTAACGGGGGGCCTGCCAAACTAAATCCAGATTTCCAGAACTCTGGAAGAGGATGGGGTTCAATTGATCTGAACATCATAGGGACACAAATTAGCCATTGAATAGATTTAAGTATTACTAATGGGTTTTTATGAAGAAAGAGTATTGGTATTTTAAGGTTCTGTTTTGTTTTATCTATAAGAAACTATTTTTTTCTTCCTTTCTCCCAAATTATCTAACTAATGGGGTTAGATGTATGATAGCTGTGTGTTTCTAGCTGTCCATGTTATGAGTCTTATTTCTGTGATATTTATCAGCTCGCGTGATTGCTGGATCAGATGGTACTGATGGTCCCAAATTTTTGAGGAAGCCCCATCTCACTTTCCACAGTGGTTGTGCTGCTTAATGAGCCCGTCAGCAGTGCGTGAGCGTGCTAATCTTTTCACACCCTCCTCACTATTTGTTATTTTCTGGGCTTTGAACTTTGCTTTCAGTGCTGGGATGAGATGGTATCACATAGTTGTCCTGATTAACATCTCTCAAGTAGCTAGTATTTCTTCATATACTCATTGGCTGCCTGAATATCTTCTTTAGTGAACTGTTTTTGCTCTTTGCTCATTTTAAAATTGGATTATTTGTTTTTGTCTTTTTTTCTTGCCGCGGTATTGAACTTTTCTACCAATGCTAGTTATTGATCCCTTGTCCAATATGTTACTGTCAAAAAATTGTTCCCAGTTTCTAGGCTTTCTTTGTACTCTTTTGGTGAAGTCTTTTAGCATAATTAAGTGTCTCATTTCTAGGTCTACTGCTGTGTGTGTGTGTTTTGTTATGTTTGATAATATCGTTATTCCGTGCACTATGGCCTCCAAGTCGCATATTGATGGGGTCTTTGTTCTGTCCATTCTGCTTTTATTTTCCTTCTGTCTCTTGACTGATGCATTTAAATTCAGTGTAATTATTGATGGGTATAAATTTATTGCTGTTGTTCATTTTGTGTTTTCTTTTGTGTTACTTTTAGGTTTTTATTGTTGTTTCTTGTCATTTTTCTAGGGTGAATTCATTTTGTTTGTGGATTTTCTTGCCATTTTCTTCTTTGCTGTCATTTTAGGGTATACCAGGTCTTTTCCAATTTTGATTTTCTTTTGAGGTCTATCCTTTTTGAAGTTCTTTCAGCTTCTTGAATTCATAGTTTATCATCTTTCATGATACTAGAGAACATGGAACACAAGGGCAATGATTAACAAAATCATGCCTGGTGGTAGGTCAATCATCACAGGCAGCACTATGGTGGCAGAAAGAGGCCATGAGAAATACACCATTGCAGATTAGAAAAGCTTACAGGCCTTGTTTCTTGGAACCTCCAACCACCTTCATTGGGTTATAAGTCATGACCAGGTACCCCTGGCATCCCAATTTTCACTAAAGACATTTTAAAAAATATTCCTTTGACTGGCTAACGTACTGAATAATTTGCCTTTGTCTTCCTTTTATCCCATTTAAGACCTAATGAACCGGTCTCTATAAAATAACGTCAGAGTAAACCAACCTCTGACAACAGAGGGGTCTGTAAGCACAATTGTATGGCGATACTATATAAAGATCATAGTAAAATCATAGAGAATAGGAGGGATAGTTAGGAGAGAAGATAAAATAAAGGAGTCAGACACATCTCCTGGTAGCATGCTCACCTCTGGGATAGCCATGATCTCAGCAGCCAGATCCACACACAGAGAAAGTGTATTTCTAACCAAGATTCATATTCACTTAGGGGGGCATGCAAGCCCCCCTGATTACAGGTAACTACATACATAACAGGAAGGGCTATCCAATAGGCATACATGTGACAGGAAGGGGATGAGCTAGGGGTGTAAACGCAATAGGAAAGAGAGGGACTAGGGGTACACATGTGACAAGATGACCAGATCCTAGAGTCAAGATGGCAGCCTAAGGTTGGTTGTCTTGTATGTATTAACCCAAAAGAGCTACAGGGGAAACATAGTTATTTTCTATACATTGAAAGCTGTCAAGGTAAAATGAATGACAATATCAATGTAGCCAAGCCAAAAAATTCAAGCTATGGCAAACATTTTGAATCCAAGCTTGGATGTAAAGTCTCCCCCAGGCCCATCTACAACTGGGGGAAGGCATGAAGAGAGATGGGTACCACAGTGGGAGGAGATAACAGGAATGTCTGCTTCAACAGGGACATAGAATTAACTATGTGCTCACTTTAAGGCAGCAAAGCTGTTGGAGGAGAATCTGTGGGAATGATATTTAAAGCAGGACAATGTACTTGGACTTCATCTCTAATTTACCAGTGTGTTAGATCTCTCTGGAGTTAGAGTTATACCTCAGTCCTTGGCCCCACGTGGGAAAGAATTCACACCGAAGCCTGGATCGTGATCCAAGTGAGTTTTATGAAAGTTAGAAATGTCAGGTTTACACGGCACCCATAGGACTCCTCCCAACCACGCAGCCTGACGAAAGCTGCTCAGCATCACGCAGACAAAAGCATGTGTCTTGACTCTGGGCTCCTGCCTTTTCAAGGATTCCCCGGGGAGGCGTGGTGGACGACCCCTGATCAACCCCATTGGCTGAATTGAATTCACCTGGTCTAGGTGGACCAATCCAGGTTGGCCTAGGTGGGCCAATCCAGGTGGCCTAGGTGGGCCAATCCAGGTGGCCTAGGTGGGCCAATCCAGGTTTAGCGCCCACCCATGCCCACCGGCGGGAAACCTGAGCCTCTGAGCTTGTGCAGTGCTCCATTCCTTGCTCCCGTGCTTGGCTCTCTGGGCACGCGTTAATGGACATATTTTTAGACCTGCACTAGTCTGCCTAATAAGTGGTGGCTTTTGTACCATGGAATACTAGCTTTCCAGATTCCCTGTGTTACAAGTTAGGGAATATAGTCCTCGTCATCTTCCCCTCAGTGTTAGTTTCCCACATTTCCCCCTTCTGTATTATGTTTAAAATTTAATAGAGTCCCAGAGGCAACACGGTCTCTTTTCATATCTCTTAGCTTCCTACAGAAGCAGCACGAGACTGCGGGCATCACAATGATGATGGTGAACAGCACAATCAGATGGGACTTAAGCCATGTGAAAGACTTTGAACCCAAGCACACAGGTCCAACTCCTCTATGCCATCTACCAATTGTTTAATCACCTCAGAGATGGGGGATGTCTTAAATCTATCTTTGAAAGTATCAAAAATATCCTTTTTTAGCCAATTAACATCCAGTGAAAACATCCCTTAAACCCTTGCAAATTTTTTCTAATTAAATCCCAATTATGTAAGGTTACATTATATGGGTAAGGGGTAACACGGAAATCAGTTATATTCCAATAACATTGTAGCATTCATTGATAAGTCCAAAATCTTGATCTTTAACAAATGAACAGTCTCTGCTAAAGTCCAGTCACTATTGTATAAAATGTTCAGGTATGATGGAGTCCCAGGTTGTCTCATAGAGAGCATCAGCTTTCAGCAATGCTACAAATGGCTCAGCAGGCAGCAATTGCCAATCTCAGGAGTCTGTGAGGGCTTGATGTTTTGGATCACTTCAGGAACAGGACAGGGGTCTCTGGGCGGTTTCCAAATTCTCAGGTGACAGCATCAAGGTCCTTTCTTCTGAGCCTTGCTGGCTGAAGAGAACTCCACCCATCTCCTTTGCTTGTGAAACATAAACAAATGGTACCTCCTTTTGGGCTGTTTGCAACCTGAAAACAGAATCATTGTTAAGATTGGACGGTTTCTTCGTCTTTTCCTTGTCCTTCATCTTTCTCCACACATGGTTGCATCCTCTCACAGGGAGTCCATCTGCTTTCTTCTGCAAAAACAAAGATCACTTCCTACAGGTGAGTAGCAGACCTGGATCCCAAACTCAATTTCCATCTTCCTGGGACTTCTTAGCATCAGCTTTTTCTGTAGAAGTGAAAATGTGTGTATCTACCCTAATTTTGTTTCAAGCTTTTAGTAAGGAGAAAAATGTGTTAGTTAAAAAGAAATGAAGTTTGTCACACATAGGATTTCTCTTCTTCTCCCCCTTTGGTTTTAATAATGGAGAGTTTAAAGCACTGCTAGCAATCTCAGTTAAATTGCTTGGTTGTGAACCAGTAAAACTAGTTAGATTGACTTCATTGTTATGTAAATGTTGGCTCCCAGCTCTCAGAGAATCAAAAGAGCTCACTCCCTGCAATGAGAACTTTACACACTCAGGATCGTTTGAAAGGCTAAAAACTTTCTTAATAAATTTGCCCACTGTATTTGTCCAGCTGTTTTTGAACTCACTTACCAAACAGACATTTTTTTCTCTAAGTTTGCCAGTGAGGTTACAGTCTCAATTAAACCATATTGCCCGTCAGGATTTTCACACCGTAGGATTTTACAATCTTGCAATATGCAGTCTTGGTAAATTTCTCTTATTCCCTCCATGCTGGGTTTAGGGGAAGTTATTGAGCCGGTCTTGTGGCTGTCCTAAGGAAGTGACCCAGCTCCCTGAGTCCACAAAAGAGTTCTTTACAGGGAACAGCTCCCTGAACCCAGCCTCTGTCTGAGCCGACACAAACTACTTCCAGATGAGAGCCTTGATCTCAGATAATGGTTAGGCTAGCTACATCTAAGATGGGCTTACATTCCCTCGCCCTTCCCCTCTACCCTGCAAGTTCTTTGGCTGGTGCTAATCCGTGCTAGATACACCAGCCCACCAGTTTTCTCCTCTCTGAGTCTTCTCTCTGCTCCAGTTTGCTCCTTTCCTGATTTCTTTCATTTTTCCTGTCCTTGTGTTTTGTTTCTTATTTCCCTACTTTCCTTTTTTCTTTTTGTAATAGAATTGTTGTTTTATTATTAAAATAATAATAGATGATATCTCATGGTAGTTTTTTAAAATTCATCTCTCTAATAGCTGATGGCGCAAATACAAAATACTAACAATGCTACAGTAGCAAGAAACGTTTTTGCTCTGGTTTACATAGCATTGCTGAGGTAGATCTGCCTTGCAAGCACCTGATAGCACACAGCAATGACTCACGACTGTGAGCATCTTTTCCCCTGTTTTTTGGGCACTTAAATGTTTTAATTTACTATGATTTTTAAATTAGTTTTATGGAGCCATAATTAACAGCCATCCAATTCAACACCCCAGTCATATGCCGAAAGGCTGTACAACCATCACCACACCCACCTCTGGAGCAATGTCTGCCTTCTCTGCCCGTTGGTGTGGACTCCCCATTCCCCACCCTCCCCTTTCGTGCCCCAGGTCATGATTGTTTCAGCCACTCTCTTCCTAAATCGTGCCTTCCCTCTTCAGAAAAACATAAAACAAGGACAAAGAAGGAGAAGAAGAAGGAAGAGCAGCCGGAGGAGAGATGATCTAGCACAACGATCATATGAAACAGTGAGGGAAAGACCTTAATCTAAGGAAAGGCAGACAATATTAAAAATGTAAGAATAATTGGAAGTGGGTCCAACGGGAGCGGTAAGGTGTTACATTCCATTCGAAGTACATTTGCTAAGAACCACTTTGCAATGCTGTCTGCTATTAGGGCTGTTTGCATCGCTAGTCGGTGAGCATGGGGATCCACTGTGGACTCAATCCACATAGGCATGCTGCAAGTGAATTGGGGCTCCTAATATCATTCGCTGTGTTCCGAAAACTGGATGTTTAGAATATAGGCCTTGGTACTGCTCCTTCCTCTTAGTTTGGATCATATTGCTTATGATCCTCAGGCCATACATGCTGTTGTGCTTCTTCCATGTGGACTTAACTGACCCCTCAGTTACATAGCTGCTTGTTTGGGGACAAGTCTTTACCATTCCAGGTACCGTCTTTCCTGATAGCTCGATACCATCTTATTTCTTCACCACACTTCGCTTTGTCACCCATATTTTCAGTGAGCTCAGAGGGTGAGTACCAGGCAGGGCCATGTCACATGAACAGTTTGTTCTTACTTTAGGGCTACAATCAAGTGAGGACTCAAAATTCATCCATATAACTGTGGTTTCTATGTGTCCCTGGTTTACTTTTGGAGACATCTTTATCATTTTGTTGTAATACATCATAGATCATCCCCATGGGGCTCACGATAATTCTATTGATGTATACGTTCCTTTGGCCATTTCCCTTCCCTTCTTTCACTTTTCCCCTTTTATTATCATTTTTCTTTTTATTATCCTCTCTCTCTCTTTATTTTTTTCTTTTTTACATTTCCCCATCCTTAATATGTCTTATTGTAGTTTTTGCTTTCCACTTTAGCCTTTTAAAATCTCTACCCATTTCAACATTTCTATCTTGTTTTCTTTTTTATTTATTAAATTATGTTCTCTTGCAGCTGTTTGCTTAGTTTTTTGGTTTTTTTAAATTTCCCCCTAATCATTTTCTTTCTTAACTGTTGCTTAATTTGTTATCTTGATTTTTTTTAATGTCCCTCCTAACTGGAGACAGCCACCGTGTCCCCAAATACAAGTGAAAGTAGAAAGTAAAACACCACTGTAATGTTGGAGAGACAACTGAGGATGGAAATTGATACAAAGAAACAAAAGAGAGTGGCAGTGACAAACAGATGACTGAAATACAGATCCAGAAGATTTCCCTCAAGAAAAAAACAAAGAGCATTGTAACTACCTGATGAGGAATCCAAAAGAATGAGAGTAAGGTACAGTCAATGAATTAAGTTAAAGCGGCAGAAGAAATTAAGAAGCACATACACACACTTTAAGAAAATTCAGAAAAACTATAAAAGCTACTGACAAAATAACTTAAAAATTAGGAAAAGTACAAAAAGAAAATGAAGTCCAAAAGATGAATACAAAAAAGTAAGAAATAGATACTATATTGAAAGGACAATGGAGTAGTACTAAATCAATGGGATTACATTTGTGAGGACAAATCTCTCATTACTAATCTACTAGATGAACAATCGGGGAAAAAGAACAACAAAAATAATTCCAAAGAATACCTGAGAATTACATGGGACACCAGCTCCATGTATGTAATTGGACAGAACATGCAGAAACCAATACCAAACACCACAAAATATTGTTGACAAGTTGAAAGAAAACTTCCTTAACATCATGGAAGATAAGAAGATATTTATTCAAGAAGCTGAATTAACCCTAAACAAGATATCTCCCCAAGAGAAAATCACCAAGACATATAATAACCAAAATTTCCAAAATCAAAGCTAAATGAAAGAATTCCAAAAACACCTTAGGAAAAACAAAATGTTATCTACAAAATGAAATAAATAAGACTCCACTCTGATTCCTCAGCAGAAACCGTGCAGGCAAAAAGGCAATGCAATGGCATATATAAAACTCTAAAAGAAAAAACAAATGCTAACCAAGATTCATACTCCCAAAAGTATCCATCAATTAAGATGGCAGAAAAAATAAATTAATTAAAGGAATTTGTAAAAGTAAGTCAACTTTGAAATAAATACTATGGGGGATTCTTTGGACAGAGAATCAAGAGCAATAGACAACAATCTAAGATTCACAGCATCACCACTCAGAGGCTCCCAGATATAGAAGTATCCAAAGTAAGACAAGCTTCCAACCAAACTCACTGCCATCGAGCTGATTCCAACTCAGAGCAACCCTAAAGGACAGGGAAGAACTTCTCCGGTGGCTTTCCAAGCCTGTGATTGTTCGGGAAAACAGAAAGTCACATCTTTCTTCTGCAGAGCAGCTGGTGGTTTCAAACTGCTGGCCTTGCGGTGAGCAGCCCAAAGAATAGGAAATCAGATAGCAACTTATAAAATAGACAACTACAAAGTAAACAAAGAGAATAGTAATTACCAATGTTTTAAATGGAGAAGCCAAGTTGTTCTTGACTTTGAGATAGAACAGATTGTTTTTAACTGGGGAAGAGATTAATAAGTTATAGACCCAAACCAAATTAAACTCAATGTCATCAAGTCAATGCTGACTCAGAGCGACCTGTGTGGGGTTCTGAGACTCTAACTGTGTATGGGAGTAAAAGCTCAGTCTTTCTCCGGTGGGGTTGCTAGTGGTTTTGAACTGCCATCCATACAGCTCACAGCCCAACACATAACCACTACACCACCAGGACTCCAATAAATTTCAGGATAACCTCAAATAAAGTGAATAAACCTCCACAAAATTAAAAGGAGGCGAAAATGTAAACTTAGTAAGCACTAAAACAACAGCAAAGAAAAAATGACAAGAAAACACACATAAAAAATAACTCAACAAAGAAAATTATGTGGAAGAAAGCAGCAACACCACAAGGAAATACAGGAAAGTGACACCAATAATTTCATTCCTACCTAATTCACATTGGTTGTGAATGTATCAAATGTACCAGTCTAGCAGAGTGGTTAAGAAAATGGCACTCATCAATCTGCTGTCTACAGAGACACACCTTAGACACAAAGACAAAAATAGACTAAAAATAAAAGGATATATATTGTTAATGACATCATAAAAGAGTAGGAGTGGCGGTATTAATTTCTGATAAAACAGACTTCAAAGCAAATCTAGCATAAGAAACAAAGTGGCATATAATGAACAAGAGGACATAACCATAGTAAATATCTATGCGTCTAGGGAAACACCTTCAAAACACATTAATCAAACTCATAGAACTGATAAGAGAAAGAGATAGTTCTACAGTAATTGTAGGAGACCTTAATATACCACTTTCAATAAAGGACAGAACAACTAGAAAGAAACTCAACACAGACACAGAAGAACTAAAAGCACAATCTAATCTAATTTGACTTCATAACCATTCTTTTCCAGCACACATGGAACATTCTCCAGAAGGAGCCATGAGTTAGGCCAAAAGCAAACCTCTGAAAAATTCAGCATATTGAGATATTACAAAACATCTTCTCACATCAACAATAAGATGATCAAGGGGGTGGGGGATCAAATACATGGAAATTAAATAATAATACCCTGCTTTACAACTACTGGGCAATTGAAGAAGTAAGTATGAAATTTAGAAATCCCTTGAATTAAACAGCAATGAAAACACCACATCAAAAAACCTTTGGGGCTTAGCAAAAGGAGTACTCAGATGGCAATTTATAGCAATAAGCACACACATAAGAAAATAAAAGAACCAAAATCAACATCATAAACCCAAACTCCAGCAGTTAAAAAAAGAACAGAAAACAAGCCTGCAGTCACCAGAAAATAAAATAAAGATTAGAGCAGAAATAAATGAAAACAATAGGAAGAAACAACAAGATAAGAAATTGGTTTTTTGAAAGGCTTAACAGAATAACAAAATTGGCTAGCCACTGACAAATGTAACAAAGGAAAATCAGGAGGATATGCAAACACCACAAACAGAAAAATGAGATGGGTGATGTAACAATAGAACCGAGTGACATTTTTAAAAGATAATAATAGAATTCTATAACAGACTCCAACAAATTTAAAAGCCTACAAGAAATGGAGGAATTTCTAGAAACACACTGTTTGCCTCAACTAACGTGGACTGAAATAGAAATGCTGAACAGACTGACAACAAAAGAAAGGAGAGCTTTATTAGATCATTGACTCCCCACACCTTAAACAAAACAAACAAGCAACAATTCCAGGTCTAGACAGTTTAATTGGTAAATTCTACTAAACATTGGGAGGAACTGAAGCCAATTGTACTCAAACTATTCCAGAATATTAAAAGGGGAAGAAAACACTATCATTGGGTTAATGCCAAGTCAAAGTGATTATATAGGATAGATTAGAATGGCCTCTGTGGGGTTCTGGGTAAACACATATGGGAACAGAATGCCTCCTTTTTCTCCCTTGTAACAACAGATGGTTTCAAACTGCTGACCCTGCAGTTAGTCATTCACCATGCAACCCACTAAGCCACTGGGGCCATCCTGATCCAGATATTGGCACCCTTTTTAAAGAGATGGAAACTTTAATTGCCAATTTAATATGGAAAGAAAGGAGACCCTGGATAAGTAAAGCACAACTGAAGAAGAACAAAGTAGGACGCCACTCATTTCTGGACATCAAATCCTCCTGCACGACCACTGAAGTCAAAACAGCATGTTCCTGATACAACAATGGAGTCATAGATCAATGGAACGGAATTTAAAACCCAACTCCATATGCAGGTGATTCTTGTCAAAGAACTGAAACACATCGAAATGGGAAGAGATAGGCTCTTTCCCAAGTGGTTCTGTCAAAACTGGACATCCATTTGCAGAGGAATGAAATAGGACCATGTTCTGGCTGGACTAGAGAAACAAATTCATGGACAGTCTTATGTGTATAAGAAAGAGGTTTATATACAAGAGCAATTTAACATTGAGAAAGCATCCCAGCAAAGTCCAGATCAAGTCCATAAGTCCTATATTAGCCCATATGTCTGATACCAGTCTATAAATTCCTCTTCAGACTCATGCAACATATGCAATGACGCCGAATGCAGGATGATCACAGGCCAGTGGGTGGTAAGTCTTGTGGATCCAGTGACATTGTAAGCATCTCAGTGCTGGTCAGAATCTCTGTGTGGCTTCTCCAGCTCTGAGGCTCTGGCTACCATCAGCCTGTCTCCCTGTGGATCTTGCCAACAAGAATGTCTCGCAGGGACTGAGCATGTGTCCTGCCTCCCATGATCCTTTTATCTCCTTAGCGCTTCCAAATGAGGTCATCACACAATGACCTAATTTACATGCCAGACTCCACCCCTCTCCTCTGAATCCTCAAATTGATACCACATTATGTAACTACCACACACATCCTTTAAAAAAATGAACTCAAGATGGTTCAAACGCCTACATGTAAAATCTGAAACTATGAAGATCATCAGTGAAAAAATAGAAACAAACTTAAGGGGTTCTAAGATGAGACATAAATATACTGTCCAATATAATGAAAAACACACAAAAAAACAGAAGACAAAATAATAATTTTTAAAAAGACAAAATTAATAACAGAATTCCTAAAAATTAGACACTATGTGCATCAACATTTTCACCAAATAATAGAAGAGCCTAAAGATTGAGAAAAAAAATTGACAATGACATATCAGATATGAGATTAATCTCTACACCTTCAACACTTCAGCAGGAAGAAGAGAAACAATCTAATTTTTTAAACGGACGAAAGACATGAGCAGCACTTCACTATAGAGGACATTCGGGTGGCCAGCAAACATAGGCAGAACTGCTTATGATCATTAACCATTCAAAGGATGCAAATCAAAACAATAAAGAAATATCACCACAACAAATAAAAACACTCACTGCCATCCAGATGATGTCAACCCATAGGGACCCTATAGGACAAGGCAGAACTGCCCCTCTGGTTTCCAAGGCTGTAACTCTGTACATAAGGAGTCCTGGTGATGTAGCGGTTCCACCTTGGATGGCAGTTTGAAACCATTAGCAGCTCCTCGGGAGAAAGACGGGGCTCAGAAACCCACAGGGGTCGCTATGAGTCAGCACTGACTCCATGGCAGTGAGTTTGGTTTTGGAACTCTAGGTAAGTAGAAATCCATCTTCTTCTCGAGGATCCACTGGTGGTTTCCAACTGCTGACCTTGCAGATCACATTCCAACACATAACCACTACCACCAGGGCTCCTGAAATATCACCTCATCCCAGCATTAATAGCTAAGTTAAAAAAAAGATAACAAATGTTAGTGAGCATGCAAAGAGAGTGAGACTTCAAACACTCCTGATGGGAATATCAAATGGAGCAACCACTGTGGAAATCGTTATGATGCTTCCACAAAGAAACTGGGTAATTGAAATGCCATAGACCCAGGAATTCCTCTACTTGGTAAATATCTTAGACCAAAAAGAGCTGTGAAATGAATAGGTGGGTGCACATCCATGTTCGTTACAGCACTATTACAGTAGTAAACAGATGAAAACAATCTAAATGCCCATCCATGGAGCAATCGATAAATAAACTTTGTCACACACACACACACACAGAGAGTGAAATACTACACAAAGAACACCAGTGAATCTCTGACACACCTCATCCCATGGATGAACCTGGAGGACATCACACTGAGTGAAACTATCAACCTCCTGAGATTAAATATTGAATGAAACCACTATTATTAAAAGTCAAGAAAAGGTTTTCACACTAAAAGAAACATTCTTTGGTGGTTACCAAGGGTCTGAGAGGGAGTGAAAATCACCTGGCTCATGGGTATGTAAGTGTAAAATTAGATTAAGGGGAAGGCAGCGTACAACAAAAAGGAGAGCATTAAAAAATGATGGGAAGGGTAAGACGCTGGGAAGTTTGCAAGGGTTAAAGGCAACAGAAGTAAATGCTGTTACTGTGATATATACAATCCTGCTATATTGGTGATCTACAAGTACATGCTTGGATAAATACACCGGCTGAGCAGGTGGGGGGGGGGAGTGGGAGTGTGTGTGTGTGTGTGTGTGTGTGTGTGTGTGTGTGTGTGACAGAGGATATTTGTATATGTGTATTTACCTTTGCGACCAATATAGAAATGCATGTGGTGGATCATACAGGTGTTGAGTTATGAAAACTTAGGTGTAGTCAAACAACTTGAAGGAATGAGCCGATGGTCTTGGGGGATCAGGACCACACTCCTGGGGCAACACCAGGGTCATCTGGCATAACATTGTTAATAAAGACAATGTTTTACATCCTACTTTGTAAGATTCCTGAAATCTGGTGGGCAGCTGTATGACGCAATTATTGGCCTCTTGCCATCCAAAGGAAAGAGAAATGATGAAAACCCAAGGCATGTGGAGACAATTAGTCCAGAGGACTAATGGACCATGCAAACATCAGTTTCCATGACACTGAGCTCAGCAGAACTCTATGGTTACCACTACCAGCTACTCTGAAAATGATCACCTTAGGTCCCATCAAATGGCAGAACATTTTGGAACAAAGCCCCAAATCACAAAAGAGGCATGCCTTACTAGATGGACAGAGATGGCTGGAAATTCCGAATCTATGGCCCTTAGTCACGCTTCAGGTCGGGAACTGAATCCATTCCTTTGTTAGGAAACTCAGCCATTTAAGATGAAAAGGGAAGCGTTTGGATGTGAGGCACATCTGTCACACATTGATCCTAGTGTCGACTCAGCTGATCTGCCTGCCGGGGAGGGTGTCCCCTACCTCCTGCACTGCTCCACATGTGTCCCTCTGGCAGCTGTGCACTCCATTGAAGAGAGAGACCTTCTCCATAGGAGGACTGTCCTCGGTCAAGGGTGTAGCAATTGCATTCCCTGTTAGGACCTCCAAGAGGCAGCGTTGAACGAAGGACAAGAGGGTTGCTTAAGACAGAGGGATTGAAACAGGAAACATATGGAGGAAGTGGGATGGGTGATGGTACTTTGAAGGGATTACAATGGATATGTTGAAACACAATGTACATGAATGGCCGAATGTACAGCTGTTGATGTGCTACGGAAACCTTCACCTAATTCACAATAGAATGGTTTCCTGGGGTTTGGTTTTTTTTAGCTTCTAGTATTTGTGATATGGTGTAATTTCTTACTGACTTGTATTTGGTATTTCTTTTGTGTTAATCCTTTTTTTCTCTAAATGTTTTCTGTTATAAAATATCTATTCAGTTGGAGATTATTTTAAGTGTTATTGAAATGCATAATCTTGTAACAGTATATTTTAAAATATACAAGGGTTTATTCTGACAACTTATTTTTTAATTCAAAACCCCTGAAACACTTATAACTCTACCACAGAAGCATAATTAATTTCTTATTATTTTAAAACATGTGAAATATGTTATAAAAATACAGAATAATTCATAGTTTGTGGGAAAGACCAGTCCTAGGAATTTTGATTGGTACCCAACTTCCAAGTTTTAATTAATCTTTTGTCTGATTGATTCCTGAAATTATCTTCAAATATTCTTTCTTCTTCAAAATTTCATTAACCTTGAACTGAAGGTCGTGTCAGAAATCCAATCAACTTAGTTTAGGCAAAAGAGGTTATTTATTTGTTCTTGGGAGTGATAAAGTGGTATAACTTCAGGTACAATAGGATTTAAAGTTTCAGACAATGCCATGATCTCTCTCTCTCTCTCTCCTAAACCCCACCCCCAGGTTCCTGTGACTTAGATTCAGTCTCCATCACTTGCTTGTCAGTTTGTCATACAGTGGTGGCTTGTGGGCTGCTGTGATGCTGGACACTTTGTCACTGGTATTTCAGATGCCAGCAGAGTCACCCAAAGTGAACAGATTTCAGCAGAGCTTCCAGCCTAAGAATAGACAACAAAGACAGGCTGGGCTCCCCACTTCAGTGGAAAGAGCTGCTCGGAACCTTAATGCATAGCTTTGAAACACTGTCAGACTCAGAAGGCCTACTGAATGGAAGAAGCAGGACTTTGTTGGAGATGGTGCCAAAAGATACCCCCCTTGGGTTGGAGGGCGCTCGGAATGTGACTGAGAAGGAGCTGGTTTCTCAGAGAGGACTCAGCCATGGTGACATGAGTCTGATAAAGCTTGCGGGAAGGGAGACTTAGGGATTGTTCTCATTTGCTGATGGAGCATGACTCGAGGTAAGAAGAAACAGCGGCAAAAAAGCTGCTAATCTCAGAAGCAACGAAGCCCACATGGAAGAAACACAGCAGCCTGTGTGACCACGAGGTGTCGAAGGGATCAGGTAGCAGGCATCAAAGAACAAAAGATCATATCATTGTGAATGAGGGGGAGTGCTGATTGGAGACCCAAAACCCATCTGTAGGTAATGGGACACACCCTTACAGAAGGGTGGCTGGGGAGGAGATGAGCCCGTCAGCGTGCAGTGTAGCAACAATAAATCATACAACTTTCCTCTTGTTCTTAAATGCTCCCTCCTCCCTACTATCATGATCCCAATTCTACCTTACAAACCCAGTTAGACCAGAGGATATACACTGGTACAGATAGGGAATTCAGGACACAAGGAATCCAGGACAGATGATCCCTTCAGGACCAGTGGTGAGGGTGGTGATACTGGAGGATGGAGGGAAGATGAGGTAGAAAGGGGGAACCAATTACAAGGATCTACATATAACCTCCTCTCTGGAGGATGGACAACAGAAAAGTGGATGAAGGGAGACCTCGGGCAGTGTAAGATATGACAAAATAATAATAATTCATAAATTATCAAGGGTTCATGAGGGAAGGGGGAGCAGGGAAGGAGCGGGAGAAATGAGGAGTTAATACCAAGGGCTTAAGTGGAGAGCAAATGTTTTGAGAATGATGAGGGCAACAAATGTACAAATGTGCTTGACACAGTGGATGTATGTATGGATTGTGATAAGAGTTGTATGAGCCCCCAATAAAATAATTTTTAAGCTGCTAATGATTGGAATTTGGAATGTGTGCAGTATGATCTAGGAAAATTGGAAGTCATCAAAAATGAAATGGAATGCATAAATATGAATAGCCCAGGCATTAGTGACCCGAAAGGGACTGGTATTGGCCATTTTGTGTCCAAAAAATTATATGATTTCCAATGCCAGGAATGACACAATCAAGATGTATGGCATTACATTCACTGACCAAAAGGATATTCATTGCACAATCAATCTTGAAGTACTATGCTATCTGTGATAGGATTATATCTATCTGCTTTCATGGAAATCGAATCACTACAACTATTATTCAAATGTATGCACCCACCACAAAAGCTAGTGATTAAGAATTGAAGAACTCTACCAATTTATTCAGTCTGAAATTGATTAAGCATGCAAACAAGATGCATTGATAATTATTGGACATTGCAATGCAAACGTGGGAAACAAAGAGGAAGGAGCAGTCGTTTGTAAATATGGACTTGGTGATAGAAATGAAGCTGGAGATCACATAATAGAATTTTGTAAAAAAAAAAAAGTGACCTGTTCATAGCAATTTGTTTTTCAGCAACACAAAAGGCACCTAGACACATGGACTTCCCATGTGGAATAAGAGAAGATGGAGTCTCAATATTAGCAGCTAAAGGAAGGCCCAGGGCTGACCATAGAGCAGTCCATCAGTTGCTCATATGTAAGTTCTGGTTAAAGCTGAAGAAAATTAAGACAGGTCCATAAGAGCCAAGGACAACCTTGTGTATGTCCCATCTGCATCTTAAAGACAGATGTGAAGCATGGAACACTAATTGTAGAAGGCCTGATGAGCTGTGAGCAGACATCAAGAACATCATTCATGAAGAAAGTAAAAGATCATTAAAAAGGCAGGGAAGAAAGAAAAGATCAAAGTGGATGTCAGAAGAGACTTTGAAACTTGCCCTTAATCATAGAGTAGCTAAGACACCTGGAAGAAATGATGAAGTCAAAGAGCTGAAGAAAAAATTTCAAAGGGCAGCTCATGAACAAAGTCAAATAGTATAAGGAAATGCTCAACGACCTAGAGTTAGAAAATCAAAATGGAAGAAGACACTCAACGTACTTAAACTGAAAGAACTAAAAAAACAAAAAAATCAATCCTCAAGTTGCAATATTGAGAGATTCTTTGGGCAAAATATTGACTGAAGCAAGAAACATCAAAAGAAGATGGAAAGATAGGCAAAGTCAGAGTAACAAAAGGATCTAATTGACAGTCCATTATTTCAGGAGGTAGCATATGAGCAAGGACCAAAGGTGCTGAGGAAAGAAGTTTAAGTTGCACCGAAAAAGTAGCCAAAAACAACTTTGCAGGAATTGATGGAATATCAATTGAAATGTTCAACAAGCCGATGAAGCACTAGATGCACTAATTCATCTATGCCAAGAAATTTGGAAGACAGCTACTTGGCCAACTGACTGGAAAAGACTCATATCTGTAACCTTGCCAAAGAAAGGTGACCCAAAAGAATGGTAGAATATAGAACAATATCATTGATATCACGTGCAAGTGAAATTTTTCTGAGAATCATCCAACAACTGTTACAACAGAACACTGACAGGGTGCTTCCAGAGTTTCAGGCCAGATTCAGAAGAGAATATGGAACAAGGAATATCATTGCTGATGTCAGATGGATCTTGGCTCAAAGCAGAGAGTACCAGAAAGGTGTTTACTTGTGTTTTATTGGCTATGGCAAGGGATTTGACTGTGGGAGTCATAACAAACTACAGATGACTTTGAGAAGAATGAGAATTGCAGAACACTTCATGGCCTTTATGTGGAATGTGTAGGTGGATCAAGAGGGAGTTGTGTAAAAAGAACAAGGGAATACTTGTTAAACTCAGGAAAGGTGCATGACAGGGTTGTATTATCTCACCGTGTTTATTCACTCTGTATGCTGAGTCAAGTCATCAGAGAAGTTGGATTGTATGAAGAAGAATGTGGCATCAGGACGGGAGGAAGGCTTCCTAACAACTTGCAATATGCAGATGGTATTACCTTGCTTACTGAAAGTGAAGAAAACTTGAAGCACTTGCTGATGAAGATCTAAGATTGCAGCCTTCTGAATGGATTATGATTCAAGGTAACGAAGTCTAAATCCTCACAACTGGGTCAATAGGCAATATGATCAATGGAGAAAAAGTTGAAGTTGTCAGACATTTGGTCTTGCTTGGATCCACAATCAATGCTGATGGATGCAGCGGTCAAGTGATCAAAAGATGGATTGCGTTGGGGAAATTTGGGAACAGAAGACCTCTTTAGAGTATTGAAAAGTAATTATGTTTCTTTGAGGACTAAGGTGGGCCTGACCCAAGCCATGGTATTTTCAATTGCCTCATATGCTGTGAAAGTTGGACATTGAATAAGGAAGGCTGAAGAAGAATTGCTGCATTTGAATTGTGGAGCTGGAGAAGACTATTGAAAGTACCATGGTCAGCTAAAAGACAAACTGATCTGTCTTGGAAGCTATGGCTAGATGCTCCTTAGAGGCAAGGATGGCAAGATTTCATCTTAAATACTCTGGAGATCCTTTCAGGAGAGACCAGTCTCTGGAGAAAGACATCATACCTGGTAAAGTGGAGGGCCAGTGAAAAAGAAGGTGGCCCTCGATGAGATGGACTGACATGGAGGCTGCAGCAATGTGCTCAAGCCTAAGAACCACTGTAGGGATGGCATGGGGCCTGGGCAGCGTTTCATTCTATTGTGCATAGGGTTGTTATGGGTTGGTACCATTCAAGGGCACCTAATAAAAATTCAGTCTTTCATCACTGTAAATACAGTCACAGGAACTCCAAGCATATAACCCCAGGAAAAGAACGTGAATAACGATCCAGTAGATTTAGTAAAAGTCCTGAGGAGTCTTCTGATTGGCTCAGTATATGTCACGGATCTTTGAGACAGAATATTCTGTTCAGCCAGACTTGGGTCACCTGCCCTCTTCAGCTCATCACATGAACTGAATGGTTTCCCCACAGAAAATGTAGGATCTCCTCTCTGAAGAAGGAAGAGGTGCTGCATACAAGAAGCAATAGATGTCCACCTCACCTTCCATTCTTATCTCCTTCCCAAAAAGAATTAACCATCATCCCTATTTGTATTCCCATAGCTTGTTTGTCCCCATCTTATGGCACTTCTCAGAATCCTTTGGAGGCGAAAATGATTATACACCTGATTACTAGTGAAAAAGTTGGTAATTGGAACCCCCTCACAAATGCCTGAGAAGACAGTCATGGCCATCAGCCTTCAGAGGGTCATGCCTTGACAACCCTAGGGAGCAGTTCAACTCTGCACACCTGGGGTCACCATGTGTCAGCAGGGACTTTACTGCTACTAATAGCAACAGAATATTACTTCTCATGAGCTCGCTTATTGTCAGTGTGTCTCTTTTTTCTTGGTGAGATCCTCAAGTACTTCATCTAATTCATTTTGGTATCCCAGCACCTGCCTAACATGCAGTAGGTGTTCAACAGTGAACTCTGATTAGAATTTACTGTGTCCACACTGTTCAAAGTGCTCTATGTACTCACCTGTTCTTCACAGCACTATACTACCAGGTAGCTACTATAACCCCATTAAATGAACTAAAAACCAACTCACTCTCATAGAGTCAGTTCTGGCTCATATGGACCCTCCTTTGGATTTCTGAGATGTTTTATGCAGTAGTAGACAGCCTCGTGTTGCTCCCCAGGAGAAACTGGTGGGTTTGAACTACTGATCTCATGGTTAGCAACTCAATCTCTAACCCCCTATACTACCAGAGCTTATGGATAAGTTCTTGAAAGAAGTTATGGTTTAAAGAATTACAATTGGAACTCCACTATAGAGCTCAAGGGCTGTCCCTCAAGTTTAAAGAAGGTCCTGTCAAAGGAAACTATTGGCCTGTGGGTACTTCCCTGAAGGTAGCACATCTAACCACATGACAAGGGTAGGATGACCTCTACCACAGAGGTTGGATCACTGCCAGGGACCTGAGCCTGGAGGTAGAAGGCTTCAGTTACCAGACCTCCTAGCCACCACCAGCCCCCATTTCACCCATAACATCATAAAAAGTCTAGGTTCCCTTTGGGCCCAGCTGGCAAACAAAGAAACAACTGCCTTTTGGAATAAGTAATTCTGATACTGGGTGTGATCCACGACCTACAGAAAGAATCCCTCTGATAGATAAATTGTTGCGCTGCAGAGCAAAAGGAACATTTAAAATAATCTTAAATCTGTGTTTTGTTTCAAGGTGAGGAAATAGAGGTTAAAGAAGTTGTCCAAGTTCACACAACCCTTGAGCATTGAAAATGGAAGTAGAATCCAGGTCTGTGTCTCTGGAAGCTCCTGTACACGGAATCTTTACTCAAGTGATTTAAAGGTCCACCTTCAGCAATGTAACTGAAAGGATAGCAGATCTAACTGAGCCAGCAACACCATGGAAGGAAGGTCTGACGATCTGCGTCTATAACAATGACAGCCAAGACAATGCATGGCACTCAGCTCTGTTTGATTATATGGTCACCCTGAGTGGGAACTGATGAGACAACAGATTTGTTTGGTCATGTTTTCGGTGAGCTTCATGATTTAGCTGTAGCATTTTGATCAGTGCAGACAGCTATTTCTTTCTCCTATGGAGTAGCTGGTGGGTTTGAGCGCTTGACTACTGTGCCACTGTTAGGTTGCTAGACTCTGGGACAGGCGTTGTCCCTCCCATGCCTGCAAAGGCCCCCATTATGGAATTTGGGAAGAACTCAGGTGACCATTAGACACCTATAAGGACACTCTAACTGGGCATGCTCAAATTCAAGCCCCCAAGCCAGGTGGCAGGTACACCTGGGTGGTCCAAACTAGGCGTAGGCCCATCACATCACCCAGGTGGGCCTAGCACAGTTTATGGGGTCAAACAATACCTTCAACCACGCCTCCGCAGGCAGGGGGTGGGCCAGAATAAGGCGGGAAGCACGCTCTGGGACTTCCCCTTATTCTTTAACTGGCTCCTGGTCATCGTCAGGTTGGAGGGGGGGTGGACACTCACACCGCCTGGGGGCGACCTCTCACAGCCTGCTCCGAACCCACATGAGCTCGCTATGGGACTGCTCAGGGTCCACAGCCTCTTATCCTCTCTCCGGCCCCTCTGGCTCTCCATCCCACTGTGGGGCTGCTCAGGGCCCACAGCCTCTTATCCTCTCTCCGGCCCCTCTGGCTCTCCCATCCTGCTGCTGCCACAGCCTCTCTGGCCCCAGTCCCGCATCGGTGGGTGCTCTTTTCCACGGGATTGTTCGTGCCCACTTGTGAACTTCCATGTGGCTTCCGTGAGGCTTGGCATGCTTCCTTGAAATAGCATGTACTCCTTTAAGACTGTAAAACCTGACCCTTGTCCAGTCCTTCATAAAAACTTACTTGGATTACAAAATGGGCTCAGCGGGAATTCTTTGGGGTGAAATCTTTCATCAGGACACACTCTGAGAGCGTTGAGTCCCACATCCCTAATTGAGAAAGCCCTCTCTGATACATTTTATATTTATGTATTTGATATGCAGGGCCATCTAGAGTCTAAGGCCTAGGGCAGGCTAGAGTATTGGCTAAAGGTAATTCTCTGTGTTGTTCTTGTTGTTAGGTGCTGTCAAGTCAGATCCGACTCGTAGCGACCTGTGTACAATAGAATGAAACCTTGCCCTGTCTTTGCCATGCCCACAATTGTTTTCATGTTCGAGTCCATTGTTGCAGACACTGTGTCCATCTGTTTTGTCGAGAGTCTCCCTATTGTTTACTTCTACTTTACCAAGCATGATGTCCTTTTCCAGGGACTAGTCTCTCCTGATAACATGCCCAAGTACATGAGATGAAGACTCACCATCCTTGCCTCTAAGGAGCTTTCTGGATGTACTTACTTCTTCCAAGACAGAACTGTTTGTCCTTTTGAAAGTCCATGGTCCTCCCAATATTCTTGGCCAGCACCATAACTCAAATGCATCGATTCTTCTTTAGTGTTCCTTATTCAATAAATAACGTTCACATGTATATGAGGCGATTGAACATACCATGGCTGTGACTCTACCTCAGAAATTAAGACTGAAAATGAATGGTGTCTGAGAAAGCAGAAGACAGCTCTACCGAGATTGCTGAACTGTTGGTAGGTAGACTATTAAAGACAAGATTAACAGAAGATCTTTATGCCCCAGGAAGATGATTGATAAGCCTCTATACCATAAATTAACATGGAGGTTTTGAAAGGAAGCCAAAGGCAGATAAAAACAAACAAACATAGATCCAGGAATGGGTTTGTGATAGCACTAAATCCTAGCTCCAATTTAAGAGCAATTAGTTCTTACATTATGTCCCGTCTTGATACTCACTCTCGGGAAGGGAACATAGAAGATATGACAGCGATAACAGTGTGGGGAAGATATTAGTTGGTGCCCGGATATCAGATAAAATAGTGTCTGGGATCTTAAAGGCTTGTTTCCAAACAAGCAGCCATCTAAGTGAGGAGTCAACTAAGTCCACATAGAAGAAGCACACCAACATCAGTAATCAAAGGATTATAAATCACATAATTTGATTTATGAGCTGCGTCCACTATCACTAGGTCCACAAGACTTTCTACCCACTGGCCTGTGAGCTTCCTGCATTCAACGTCATTGCATGGCTGTGTGAGTCTAAAGAGGAATTTATGGACTGGTGTCGATATATGAGGTAATATCAGACTTATGGACTTGATCTGGACTGGGCTGGGATGTTTTCTTAATGTATAATTTGATATGAAGATCTCTCTTACACACATATGAGTGTCTACCCGGATACTCTAGTCCACCCGGACTAACACAATTTGTTTTTCTAAAACGATTTGTGTTATATTTTTATTGCAGCTAGAGGAATTTTTTGCTTATTGTTTTGGAGAGGAGACAACAGATAGTTTTTTTTTTGGTCACCCAATTTGGTTTTTGAAAACCCAAAACACTTTACATAAAATGTACCCTGCTTGGCACACAACTCTTGCATTGACTTGGCTTCAAATTCTAGAAAATTATGACAATTTTGTGCCCTTCAGTTGATTTTGACTCACGATGACCCAAAATGATGGAGTAGAATTGCCCCATGGCATTTCATAGGGTCGATTGACAGGTCTTTGTCTCATGGAACCACTGAACAGCTTGCACTGCTGGCTTTATGGTTAGTGGACAAACACTCAGTGTACGACACAGGTTCTTTAGAACTATTAGGCAATGCTCAGTCTTTTCCAGGAGATGCTACTCTGCCAAGACTTTTCCCTTATTTTCCCTCCTTTTTCTTTTTTTCCCTCCTTTCTTCAGGGATTAGTTCCCAAGACTGCCAGTTGCTAGGTGTGTGCATTGGTGAAAGCTTCTCTGTGCCTCCATTACAGCTTGTGTAAAATGAGGGTGAATGTGCCGACATCTTACTTTGGTGAGTAGAAAAGCTGTGGTCTTGAAAGTTCATGATCAGCCATCTAAGATGGAACGATTCGTCTCTTAATGAATGGAGCAAACAGTGATGAACATCAAAGACACATGGAAATAATTAAACCAGTCTCCATGGCCCTGAGACCTAAAGAACTAATTGGTGCCTGGCTACTACTACCAACTGCTCTGAAATTTAACACAATAGAAAGACCTGGATAGAGTGGGAGAAAAATATGAACCCCAAATCATTAAAAACAAGACCCGGCTTACTGGTCAGAGACTGGTGGAATCCACCAAGACTATGCCCTTCATCATCCCTCAGGTCTGGGACTCAACTCACTCCCATAGCTCAGTTTTCAGCCACCCAATAGCTAGGTTTGCAATGGGAACAAAATCCCTTGAGAAGTAGGTGCACATCAGAATACTCAGCCATTTGGGATCAAAAGGGCAGCCTTTACCCAAGGACAATGTCCAAAGGGTTAGGAGGGAAGGAGGTATAGTAATAGGGAACATATCTGAAGGGATCAGTTATCAGGCATCAAAGAACAAAAAATCATATCATTGGGTGCACACTTCCATGATACGATCACCGAGGACAAACGGGTGCATAAGCAAATGTGGCGAAGAAAGCTGATGGTGCCCGGCTATCAAAAGAGATAGCGTCTGGGGTCTTAAAGGCTTGAAGGTGAACAAGCGGCCATGTAGCTCAGAAGAAACAAAGCCCACATGGAAGAAGCACACCAGTCTGTGTAATCACTAGGTGTCGAAGGGATCAGGTATAAGGCATCATCAGAAAAAAAAAATCTTACCATAGTGAATGAAGGGGGAAGTGCAGAGTGGAGACCCAAAGCCCATTTGTCGGCAACTGGACATCCCCTCACAGAGGGATCAAGGGGAGGAGATGAGTCAGTCAGGGTGCGATGTACCACCGATGAAGAATACAGCTTTCCTCCAGTTCCTAAATGCTTCCTCCCTCCCAACTACCATGATCCGAATTCTACCTTGCAAGTCTGGATAGAGCAGAAGATGTACGCTGGTGAAGATAGGAGATGGAGGCACAAGGAATCCAGGGTGGATGATCCCTTCAGGACCAGGGGTGTGAGGGGTGGAACTGGGAGGGTAGAGGGTGAGTGGGTTGGAAAGAGGGAACCAATTACAAGGATCTACATGTGACCTCCTCCCTGGGGGACGGACAACAGAAAAGTGGGTGAAGGGAGACGTCGGTTAGGGCAAGATATGACAAAATAATATTATCAAGGGCTCATGAGGGAAGGGGGAGCGGGGAAGGAAGGGAAAAAAGAGGACTTGATGCCAAGGGCTTAAGTGGAGAGCAAATGCTTTGAAAATGATGAGGGCAATGAATGTACAGATGTGCTTTACACAATTGCTGTATGTATGGATTGTGATAAGAGTTGTATGAGTCCCCAATACAATGTATTTTTTAAAAAGAAAGAAATAGGGAACATAGGGAGAACAGGATAAATGGTATTATTTTGAGGGATTGAAATTGCTGAGATAATGTGTGTATAAATTGTTGAATTTAAAATGGATGATGTGCTGTGTAAATTTTCATACAATTCACAATAAAAGGTTAAAAACAAATAAATAACCAAAAAAGAATGTGGGGTGAATTCCTGTCCAGTCACAGTGTGGATGAGTGACTCAGATCCCGGGACTGATATGAAATGTATGAAGGTGGGGTAGTAAGAGCATCCAGGGAACCAGATGGATTCCATTCAGGGATATTGGAATTAGGATGAAGATTTTGTGAAAGAAATAATAAAAACAAATTATTGGAGAGGATGCACAAGCAAATGTGGTGAAGAAAGCTAATGGTGCCTGGCTATCAAAAGATAGAGCACCTGGGGTCTTAAAGGCTTGAAGGTAAACAAGTGGCCACCTAACTCAGAAGCAACAAAGCCCACATGGAAGAAGCACACCAGCCTGTGTGATCATGAGGTGTTGAAGGGATGAAGTATCAAGCATCAGAGAACAAAAAATCATGTCATTGTGAATGGGGGGGAGTGCAGAGTGGGGACCCAAAGCCCATCTGTAGGCAACTGGACATCCCCTTATGGAAGGGTCTCAGGGAGGAGACAAGCCAGTCAGGGTGCAGGGTAGCAATGATGAAACATACAACTTTCCTCTAGTTCTTAAATGCTTCCTCCCCACCCACTATGATGATCCCAATTCTATCTTACAAAACTGGCTAGACCAGAGGATGTACATGGGTACAGATAGGAACTGGAAACAGGGAATCCAGGATGGATGATCCCTTCAGGACCAGTGGTGAGAGTGGCAATACCAAGATGGTGGAGGGAGGGCGGGGTAGAGAGGGGGAACTGATTACAAGGATCTACATATAACCTCCTCCCTGGAGGATGGACAACAGAAAAGGGAATGAAGGGAGATGTCAGTGTACGAAATGACAAAATGATAATTTATAAGTTATCAAGGGTTCATGAGGGAGGGGAAGAACGGGGAGCAAGGGGGGGAAATGAGGAGCTGATGCCAGGGGCTTATGTGGAAAGCAAATGTTTTGAGAATGATGAGGGTAACAAATGTACAAATGTGCTTTATACAATTGATGTATGTATATTATGATAAGAGTTGTATGAGCCCCAATAAAATGATTAAAAATACAAATTAAAACAATGAGATCACAATTTTAAAAAATTGTTGGAGAAAGGGACAGGAAATTGATGCAGGTGTGAGGACAGGGATTAATTGGAGTGGTATTCTGGGTTGTACTCCCTTCAAATATGTACCTCCTCCAAAATTGTACCTACCCCAAATATGGGTTGAAATTCTAACTCCTATACCTGTGGCTGTATTCCCATTTAGGAGTGGAATTTTTATAAGGTTAATGGGGTAATACCATGTATAGTGTGTCTTAAATCTACTTACTTTATATATATATATATATGGCAGATTGGACACAGAGACAACTAAGTACAAGCGGGGAAAATATAGATGTCATATGGAGACCACCCACAAACTGAGGAAACCAGGGATAGAGAAGCTCAGGCAAGGATTTTCCCCAAGGGCAGGAGAGAAAGCTTTCCCTGTGAGCCTGTGCCCTGACTTTTAGACGCTTAAAGCTGTAAGAAAATGAGTCTGTAGTCTTTAAAACCACCCCTTCTTTCTTTCTTTCTTTCTTTCTTTCTTTCTTTCTTTCTTTCTTTCTTTCTTTCTATTTCTGTTAAAGCAGGACTAAAAAACTAAGAGAAAGTATTGGAGGCTCATACAATCTGGGGATCCAGGCTAAAACAGATGCAAATAGTGCACGGTCAAGTCAAGATCTCCCCCTTAGGAGCCATCTGTTGAGGCCACTGCTGCCATCATCACTGCTGCTCATCCAGGATTGTTCCTCTGCCTCTTGACCTCCTTAGAGCTGCCCTACAGGGTGCTGGGCCCTACCACTAGACCACAGACTGCATCACTAACTGTGTTAGTGTCCCTTCTTTAAGATGCATTTGCCTTATTCCACTGAGACCATGTGCCAGAGCCTTCCCTACCAGCAGGATGGAGGAGGAGTACCTTTCCTCTCACTTGTCCTGGGATTCCCCACAGCTAGGTGGGTGTTTCGAGCCTGGGTAGCCAAAACAGCACATGTTCACCAAACAGGCCCTCACAACATTACTAAAAACAGACTGAATATATCAACACACTTACATTCAAACTCTTCATTCAGAAAGGAATTAGAAGTCTTGGACCAGCAGGAACTAAAGAACTAGATTAGTAAAGGTTGACTGCATCTATCTGGTTGCCTAAATTTTTTATTGTGATGAACATATATGCAAAAAAAATAGGAAAGCATGGCCATTTCAACAATTTTCACATGTGCAGTTTAGTGACATGAATTATTTTTGTCAACCATCACCCTTATCTGTTCCCCAAATTTTCCATCACCTTTAGCATAAGCTCAGTATCCACTCAGTCCCCCTTTTCCGCTCCCTCCCTTCCATCTACTCCTGGTAATCACTAATAAACTTAGGTTTCTTGTCACTTGCCAATTTCAGATTTTTCTTGTAAGATCATACTATATTTGGCTTTTTGAAACTGACATATTTTACTTACTGTGATATTTTCAAAGTTCATCCATGTGGTGGTAGGTGGTATCAAGATTTAATTTCTCCTTGGAGCTGAATGCTATTCCTTTGTATGTATAGATCCCATTTCATTGATTCATTCACCTGATTTTGGACATGTAGACTGTTTCCAGTTTTTTGCTATTGTGAATAGTGTTACAATGAGCGTTGGTGTACATGTGGAATTGCTGGGTCATACTGAAATTCTATGTTTAACTTCTTGAGGAAGCCCCAAACTGCAACTCCACCAAAGGTGGAACTCTAATATAATCTGCATATGCACATTTTTTAAGTTTCTTCTCTTTTATTATTGTAGACTATAGCATACACAGGGGAAAGTATGTAAAACACAGTTGTATAGCTCAATTCTTTTTAAAATATCATCTTATTGGGGGCTCTTACAAGTCTTTTAACAATCCATCATTCAATGGTATTAAGCTCACTTATACATCTGTTACCATCAACACAGCTCAATTCATTTTTAGAAAGTAAATACTCAGGTCACCACCCACTAGATCAAGAAACAGACTACTGATAGTATCCCACAAAGCTTCCCTCACCACTTTGTATGTGGTTCTTCTTAAATTTCCCAGCCCATAGCCCTTTCTCTTCCCAACTCCCCACCTCCCTGTAGCATTCAAATTCTGCTTCTTTTGGTGTGGAGCCTTTTTTGTTGGGCTTTTTTTCCTTTTATAATCGTGGTTTCGTTTCATACAGTATTTATCTTTATACGTTTGACTAACTTTGCTGAGCATAATGTCTTCCAAATCTGTCCATGTTATGAGATGTTTGCTGGTTTTATGATTGTTTTTAGAGATGCATAATATGACATATTATATCTATACCAGAGTTATAGGCATTTGGGTTGTTTCCAGTTTTTTTGCTATCCTAGATAGTGCTTCCACAGGCATGGGATGTGCATATATCTGTTCGTGGTTTTGTTCGTTCTTTCTTTAGTGTGTATGCTGAGGAGAAGAGTGCCGGTCATATAGTATTTCTATTTGCACAGACATAACTTTTTTTTAAGGTGATATGAGAGTCTAATTGCCGTATAACCACTGGTTGCTGTCCAGCTCACTCTACTTCATGGAGACTTTATGTCTATCAGAGAATAACTGTACTCCACAGGATTTTTCAATGGTTGATTTGACACAAGCAGATTTCCAGGCCTTTCTTCTAAGGCACCTCTGGATAAGTTCAAATGGCCAACGTTTGTATTAGAAGCCGAGTGTTTAATACGTTCATACAGAAGAAAAATGAAAGGAATGTGTTTATCACAAAATAATATGTATTTCAATACATAAATATGTGGGCACAACCACTTTAGGAAACAAAACATGTGGCCAGATGTTGGTGTTTATACTTAAAATCCTCAAAAATGCTACCCTGACAGATATAGGCTAATAGGAGCATGTTAAGTTGGCAACTCATAAGTTATCGCAAGTAGTTTTGCCATAGTGTATTACAGCTTAAATTCTAAGGATTTTGGCTTGCAAAGACTATGGTTTACAGAGGAAGCTTTAACTGAATTTTGAATCTTTTAAATACAACCAGCCTCCATTGCCATTGATTCTGACCATTAACCAGCAATGTAGTAAGCTTTGCCCTCCAGTAGTGTGTCTGAAAGCAAATTACTGCTCTCCTCAAACCAAACCCAAATCTAGGATTCATAGTGATCCTATGTAGGGTTTCAAGGGTTGTAAATCTTTTCAGGAGTACATTGCCTCATCTCACCCACAGAACAGCTGGTTAGTTTGAACCTCAGCCTTATGATTAGTAGTCCAATCACAAGACTACACCACCAAGGCTTCTTCATATGCCTCTCCCTCACTGCCATTTGATTTGAACTCATAGCAACCCTGTTGTTGTTAGGTGCCATAGAATCAGTTCCAGCCCATAGTGGCCTTATGCAGAACAAAACAAAATACTGCCTGGTCCTGGGCCATCCTCAAAATTGTTTCTATGCGTGAGCCCATTGTTGCAGCCACTCTTCCATTTTTTCGAGGGCCTCCTCTTTTACACTACCCCTCCATTTTACCAGGCATAATTTCCTTCTTCACAGGCTGGTCTCTCCTGACAATATGTCCAAAGTATGGAAGATGAAGTCTTGCCATCCTTGCCTCTAAGGAGCACTGGGGCTATACTTCTTCCAAGAAAGATTTGTTTGTCTTGTAGCAGTCCATAGAACTATCAATTTTCTTCTCCATTACCACAATTCAAACGAATTGATTCTTATTCAGTATTCTTATTTAATGTCCAATTTTCACATGCATGTAAGGCAGTTGAATATACCATGGCTTGGGTCAGGGCCCCCCTTAGTTCTCAAAGTAGTGTGCAGCCTTTTGGAGTCATACAAGAGATGATGGAAACAATACTGGAAAAGGATGAAATGACAGAGGAGATAAAGACC